>NC_080077.1:22381647-22681647 GCF_949987535.1 Balaenoptera acutorostrata
TATCCAGAGAGGTTACCTGGGAGGAGATGCTTTAGATAGGCCTTGATGTTGATAGGCACCAACCTGGGAAACTGCCAAGAGTGTTTTCAGAGAAGCATCTGATTTGAGGGCAGCACAAAATGCATATTAAGTGAATGTTGCTGAAAAAGTTAGAAAGGTTGCGGTATGTTGTCTAAGGGCTTGTATTTCAGCGTAAAGAGTTTGTACCTAAAATGGTAAGTAGTGGTAGGCATACGTACTGTAACACATGGAGAGTTTGGTCCCCGATTTGGGCAGTTCCATACAAACACAGTTAAATGAAACAGATGAAAGACATGTATGTGAAAACTTCTATGCAGAAAATCCTATTGCATTTACAAATAGTTTGAAGTATGTGTATTTTGCATAGGAGACATACTAGCTTTGAATTAGCATATTATTATTGCTGTCTTTGTCCCAGGAGCCCAGAAATCTCAAGTATAATGACTTTAATCATAAAAATAAAGCAAATATACTGCTGGTGGACACACTGTTATTCACACCTGTACCAGTTATTCAAACCTGTGCCAGTTATTCAAACCTTTTCTACTTCCCACTTTTTGGCCATAGAAATGACATGCCATACTGATATTAAGTTTAGCTCAAATGGTTACCACTTTAATATAAATTAACCTTTTCTTCAATTTATGTTTTCTGTTAATGAAAAGTGCAGATATAGAATGTTGGGAGGTACTTCCATGCAGGTGTATTACTTTTAAGAATATTATCTAGACGGTACCTGCATGGGTTTTGTTGCATCTTAATCACAGTTTTGAGAAATATTCTTAATTTAGATCTAACTTGTCTTTAGTGTCCGTGAGAAAACTCTCTTCTTTTAATTTGCCTGCACAGATTGCTTATTAATCCACATAATGAATAGGAAAGAAGGTGGGTACCTAGATGGGGGCATATTTCATAGAACAAGTGACACTGTATGTAGAAGTGATGTATCAGACAATAACTGAAAGTTAATAACTATATGTTACTGAAACAAAGGTTATCATTTTCTGAGTGGGCACTTTGACTGTGGAATCCTTGTAACCACTATGGAAAGTAGCTTATTTTAGATTTAACTCTAGTCACACGTTTAGTCTCTGAGGAAGTACACAGGATTTTGTGAGGAACTAGGAGAGAATAAAAAAATATGGTATCGTAATAAAAGAATTTGTACAGTTCATTAATTTTTGATCTCACTTTAGTTCATATGGGAGCACTGATGTCCCAATAACATGCTTGATGATAGGCCATGGGGGCACTTACTATTATTTAGACTTTATCGAGGGCCGATTCTGAAATATTAAATGTAGATGGAGGGAAAAGGAAGGGTGTTCTTAAGCATTTGAGTGCTGCATAAATATATTTCCATTTGGAGAAGACACTGACTTTTACCGAGAGCCTGAAGGGTGATGATTCTTCTCTGAGGTGATGATTCCTCCTCTTGCTGTCGTCTAGAGGAGGGGGTGAACCACCTGTAGGTTCTCGGACTGTTTTAGTGTTGTCCTTTGTATGGTTATCCAGTCTTGAAGAGATCAAGGCACTAGTCATTTGTGCTGAAGGCCACTTAATAAAGAGAAAGTTATAATTCGGGGGGTGATTTGTAAGAAAAATAAAATCATGGGGCTTGGAAATACGGAAGTAGAAAAATGGTCTTACTGGAACCAGATTGTGAAGCATGTAGGCAGGTAGGTTTTTCAGGAAAGGTTTATTCATTTGTGTGTGTGTGTGTGTGCATCTATGTGTGTGTGTAAAAAGCGGTTCTCCCTTTATTCCTGTACTTTCCTGTTCACTCAGTGAGCTATCCTCTCCATTGGACTATGCTTCAGATATTTCATTTTGAGCCGGGCTCTGACCTGGGAAAGTTCTGGCTCTAGAGGAACAATGCAGTCCTACAGTGTGTAATGAAATAGGCTGTGACCTGAGAAAGAAGAGCGTCCTGATGATTTTGTCACTGCATTTCTTGGGAGCCAGTTTTCTGGAAAAACAACAAATGACTGGCAGATGCCCATTTGAGAAGGAGAAAGACTCAATATTGGATATTATGAGAGAAGAATAAAAACTTAGGATGCCTGTATATTTTAAGAGATGCCAGCTTGTGAGACAAGTCAGTCTCTCACAGTCAAGTTACATCAAAGACTAGTCAGAGTCTAAGAAAATGTGGAACCTCTTGTAGCAAACTGGGATCTCAAGAAACATGGAGACCCAAATAATTACTGCAGTAACTCACTATTACTCACATCTCGTCACTACACATCTAAGGGAAACCAATCCTGAATGAAATAATGAGTTTTAAAAGAATTAACTTGGGAAAATTCAAGTCTCAATCCTTTTCATTGAATGAAGTGATAATATATTTTATTAAGTTGGATTTGTTCACTCTCATAACATACTTCAAAGCAAAAAATTGGAACATTTAAAAAATTTTTTCTGGCAGTTGTTAACGAGAAAGTCTAAAATATGCTATCCTGCAAAACATCCTTTTATCCTCACGTTTATTTGTTCTCTTTCATGATATAAAAGAGATGCATTTGAAAATAGCACCAGGAACCTAAAGAATTCATAGATTATTATTATGATTTATATTTTCAATTATATGTTTATTCACAAGTTGATTTATTTTATTGCTGTCATACTGGTCTTCATATCATAAGTCTATACTAGATTTATGGTAATACTGATTTCCTTTAGTATGTAATTAGGATTATAAAATAGGGTGATTTTTAGTCGTCCTTCTTTTGTTCTTTACAAGTGCCATCATCAGCAATTAAGTATAAACCAGAGAGCATGAACTTTGCATAAAATCTTCAGTGAGCTTAGACAGTATTTGGGCAGTTACTTGCAACTTGTGGAGTGTTAATTATATACCATTGACAGATGATTGAAAGAATAAGTAAAAATATGTTCTAATCAAAAACACAAGAATCACTGCAGTGATTTAATGGATAAAAGGATGATTGACATGAGGAGAAAAAAGACACAAAAAAGTTGATGTGAGATCACCCAGGAGACAGACAACCACAGCAGCATTTCCTAGGATCGAACACTTTCGGAAACACTTTTACAATCGAGAATCCTTTGATACAACTTGGGAAGCCCAGGGAAGTAGTTTAAAAGTTGCTGTATTCAAACTAAGTAAATAACAGTTTGATTATTTCCCAGGCCTCTCCCAGCACTCGTATCACAGAGGCGCTGGCTACCAAGCTAGCCTAAGAACATCTTATGTAGTACAGAAGGGTGGTTTTAGTTTGGAGTTAGGAGTATGGAAATAGGAAGGGTTTGTATTCCTTTTCAAAAAGATTGGAAGGAGCCCATCTGAGGTCCGTACATCTATGCTAGTCCTGTGTTCTCTGAGCCAATTTCTTGATAAAATGGGGATAGGGAATATATGTGAAGTAAATGTTAATTCTAATAAACTGTGCCACTTTGATATTATTAGGTGATAAAATATCCCATTGTGTTATTCAGATGTTTGGAAAATAGGACAGCAGAAGTTCTCAGGGGCTTTGGGTTACTTTGAGTGGAAGCCAAGGTTACCTTCCATATTGCCCTTAGGTAGTACATGCCCGGATAGGACAACTAACATTTACTAATAAATCGTAAAGTCTTTCATGTATGTTTAAAATGTAAAAAAAAGAAAATCTTAGTAAACTTAAAAAAATGTAACTTCTGGGAGTTCCCTGGTGGTCCGGTGGTTAGGACTCAGCGCTTTCACTGCCGTGGACCTGGGTTCAATCCTTGTTCGGGGACCTAAGATCCCACAAGCTGGGTGGCCGAAAAATGAAAAAAAGTAACTTCTTTATCATGGAGGGGTAGACCTGGATGATGAACTTCATGAAAGCATCAAGATGATGATTTGTAAGTCTTTAGATTCATTTACTTGTGAATCCATAGGTTACAATGCAGTGCACTTTTTCAATATCATGATTCTTTTAGCAGCCTAAATGTATTTAAAAATAGACTTTATTTTTTTAGAGCAGTTTTGGGTTCACATCAAAATTGAGTGGAATAGAGACGTCCATATACTCCCTTGGCTCCCATCCACCTCTTCCCCCTCCCTCCTCCCCTCCTCCTCCCAGCATGCCTCCTCCACTATTAAAGTCTTGCACAGAGTGGTACATTTATTACAATCAATGAACCTACAATGACATGTCATTATCACCTAAAGTCCATGGTAAAGCCCTAAATATTTAAATTCCATGTCCTGATGTGAAACATTGCTTAGTTCAAATGTTAAAGATATTGGCACAGTATAACATCTGTAACATTGATTCGCCAGAACAGAATCTATAATTTGTTAAGCTCATTCAGTTTTTATTTAAAAATGATTATACAATACCTTATGGTCTCATTTTTAACCCTTATTAACCTTAAGTCACTGCTTCTCTGGAATTACACGTGGTTATAATCTGGTTTATGGTTTGTAACTAAATGGAAGGCTGGAAATTTAGGATAAAGGAAACTTTAAAATTCACCATTATTTTTATATGAATAGGTAATTTCCATTTTAAAACATTCTGGCCAAAAGTTTTGTGTGCCATTAAAGTGGATACGTACAAGACTGATTCTTAAGAGACTGATTTTTTAAAATATTAGATATGATAACTTAGGACCTAATAAGTAAAAGGACTTTATATGTTGTGTAGTGGGTATTTTAATAATGAAAACGTTCAGAATATGATTTTAGAAACATCTAAGGGGTGTCTTCTTGCTTTCTTTGACCTCACTGGAGCTGTGCAGGAGAGAAATGTTCTTTTTCCTCTTACACCTGACAGTTACTTAAGGAATCCACAAACAGGAGATGGCAAACAAGGAGAAAACATAATTGCAACAACACTGACATGCTTTTCACTTTTGATTATTTAAAAATAATCCTACTGGAGAAAAAGTCATCTTGGGGGAAATTACGTGAAAAATTAAGAAAAGAAACTTGCGCCAGGAAACGGCTTCCTCTGAGCACCTGGAAACCCACGCCTTTCCCCTCACTCCACGGAAGAAGCAGGAGGAGGAGCGGCCGGGCCGGGCCGGGCCGGGCTGACCCGGGCGGGCGGAAAAGCGGCTCCCGCGCGGCCCCCGGCGCCGGGGTCCTTGCAGCCCCGGGGAGCCCGGGCCGCCCGCCCAGGAAGGGGCTGAACTTGGGCCCCCCGGGCCGCTGACACCCGAGAGAGTGTAAATGCGGTGACGTCCCCGCCGGTTTCAGCTGCACAACAGGAAATGCTCTCGGCCTCCCCGCTTCCTGCCCGGAGAAAGTGGGGCTCGTGCTCGTGCTCCCGCTGCGCCGGCCCAGACCTAGTTTCAGGGCTGCGGCGCCGCCGGCTCCCCTGGGGGCAGGGCACCCTGAGAAGGCACCGACTTTGCCAAGGCTTCCTCTGCCGAGCCTGCCTGGGGACTCCGCTGTGCTGGAAGGGCCGGGAGGTCGGGCGTCACAGGCCTTGGGGGAGACCACGGCACTTGCATCATAGAGAACCCCGGTCCGCTGGACCAGAAGTCTTGGGGCGGATAGCGCTAAATAATGCTGGCTGCAGAGGGCCTGAGCGGACTTTTTCATTGCCTTGACAGAATGTACCATCTTTCTTTTTAGAAAGCCCTACAGGCAACCTCTTGTTTCACCCTACTTCCGTCACCTTTTGACTTTGTTGTGGAAGCAAAGATAGGATGTTTAGTGCAAAGCACAAGCGTCGTGCCCTTATCCTCTTCGAGACAGAATCTTTACAAGAAAACTCAGTATTTATGATTTTCATCGTTGTTATTTAGGTCGTGAATCTTATTTGAAAAAATGCTTATGACCTTGTGAATTTAGGAACAGTACTGTGGCCCTGGATTTACTATGCTCAAATTATAGATGCAGTTTTTTTTTTGTTTTTTTGTTTTTACTATTTTTCTACTTTTTTTTTTCTTTTGCTATAGATAGGCTTAAAAAATTGAAGCCAAGCAAATCCAGCCTTTTTAATAACACGTGTTTTACTCTGCATTAATGATCTTTTGAGTTACATTTTAGAATCAATGTTCAGTAATAATCTATTATTTAGTCACATGAATCTTGCCTCTTTCCTATACTAGTGAGCATGGTAAAGAAGAGTAATAGTAACATCAGCTGGGCGGTCATGATTGTGATTACTTCTCTGGTCGACTCACAAGTGGCCTTTGTAATGGTAGGTTGTGCCTTTGGTCCCACGGTCAAAATGCCAGGGTTCCCTGGGAGGTCTGCTAAGGTTTCTTATATCACAGACTTGACAGAGAGAGGATTTAATAGATGAAAATATGATTTAGTAGTTCATAGTAAACCTAGAAAATCATTCTAAACTGGCACATACACTGTTAACATGTTTTAAGTCAAACTGAGTCACAAAGCTAATGACTGACCTATGCTTTTACAATCGTTGCCTAAATATTTTCCTTTAGAAAAATTCCCGCAGGATCATTAGATGTGGATGTAGTACCATGTCATTTCCCTTGGGATGCTTTCAGCTGATTTATGCAATATGGGAATTAAAGCGTATTTGAGTACCCTTGGAATAAGAGCTATAGACTTAAACATTACATCGTTTTTAGATAGATTTTTTTTTTTTAAATGTTCTGGTTCTAGTGTCTTATTTTTTATTTATTTATTTATTTATTTATGGCTGTGTTGGGTCTTAGTTTCTGTGCGAGGGCTTTCTCTAGTTGCGGCAAGCGGGGGCCACTCTTCATTGCGGTGCGCGGGCCTCTCACTATCGCGGCCTCTCCCGTTGCGAAGCACGGGCTCCAGACGCGCAGGCTCAGTAGTTGTGGCTCACGGGCCTAGTTGCTCCGCGGCATGTGGGATCTTCCCAGACCAGGGCTCGAACCCGTGTCCCCTGCACTGGCAGGCAGATTCTCAACCACTGCGCCACCAGGGAAGCCCCTAGATAGCTTTTTCCTTTGACGGAATATAACTTAAATATCCTCTCTTTTTACCATGGGAGCCTCATTCAAGTTGTTTTCATAGCACTCTTATTTGGTTGTGAGATGCACACAAATATTTGTACAGATATTCTCGGTGACCCTCTAAAGGAAATAAAGTTAGAAGTTAAAAACAGAGGAGAAGTTGTGACTGGTCCATATTATGCCAAAGAGAGTGGACTCCATTAAAGTTTGCTCTCAATAGTTAAACGGATTCAAGGGGCAAATGGGATGGTTTGAGGGAAAATGTGTTGTAAAGCTGGAAAGCAAGACGTTAATGCAAGATTGTGTATGTGTGTTTTTTTTAATGTGATTCTTTTTTCCCATCTCTCCCCCATAATAAAATTACACAGGAGGAATATCTGATATAACAAGGAAAACTGTTAAAGTGGGAATTAGTTTCAGTACTTTGTGGCCACAATATAGTTGGGTCCCCTGCACTATGCTTATTTGCTTTATAGTAAGATTTAACTGCTTTTAAACCCAGCTTGGCCATTTATAGCACTGGTATTATGGAAGTATTTATTTAGCAGTATTAATATAAGGGTCAATTACTCCAGATCTGTATTAGCAATAATCTGCAGTTTTTATGCAGCATCTCATTGGGGGTGCCAAGTAGGATCCTTAAACACATTAATTAAATCGCATAACAACCAGGAGATTAGCGTGCTGTTTTGTAAAAACCACTGTGTGAGGAATTCTTATGGACTGTACATAGAATCTGCCTTTTTATAATGTTAACCCAAACCCAACACCTCATCTGTAATTGTGGTCCAAACATATATAACTTGATTCATATAGGAGTTACAGATATATCTACTACGGGGGGGTAGATTCTACTTTTTATGCGGCAGGAGAATTTTGTGCCTGGATAGTGAACAAAACTATAAATCTGAGTAGGGTGGGTAGAGGAATAAATCGTTTATTTCTCAGCTGAGAAGTTTGTGCTTCTTGGAGGAAAATTCTAGAATAAATGCAATCCATTATATCTTGGAATCATAATTTGAAATATTTTAGAGTATTTTTTTAAAAATTTGTTTTCTACTGTCTGCCTTTCCCAGTGAATTTCACAAGCCAGGGCAGAGTTTGTCTTGTCCTCACTGATTCCTCAAGACCTAGAGCAGGGCCCTGCCCAGAGCAGATGCCCAGGGCACAGGTGCCCATTGAAGATACCAAGATGCTGCCACTATCTCTCATGTTTTAGACGCTGTTTCCTGTTTCTGGGCTGTAATTTCAGAGTCCACTTTTTGTTCAGTGGTTTGAATTCAGCAAATATGAGACAGTATTTGATTTTTTTCAAAGAAGTGTAAACACATAGTAAATGCACAGTAGGCATTTAGTACATTGAAAAATGTTGAAAGAAGCATGATATTTAGCAATATTGTCAGCCTGGGTGCTTTGTTTACTGTTCTAATTATGTGTAGTCCTCCTTTTTCATCTAAGGAGAATCGTTTTTTAACAAACGTATTGACCTATTGATTTACAAAGGAAGACATTCAGTGAAGCAAAAGATCAGTCCACTTGAATTTGAATCATTTTTATTAGCACTTAACCCTAAGGCGCTACATACCAGTATGAGATCCAAAGATTCTTTGAGCTCTTAAACATGATTTCTCTTTGACCATTCATTGCCTAATAGGATCTTTGATGTTGCCTTTGAACCTTTCTGGAATTGGGGATTGTGGATTAAAAGGCCACTGCTCTACTTTCAGTGCCTAGGATGGTGCCCAGCATAGAATCTAGGGGCTCAAGAGGGCTAGCTTCTTGGGTGGGTATGTGACCTGTGCATTCCCACAGGCCCCTGAGCTTGGTTTAATGCTCTGTTGCCTGGAAATTCTTATTTTTTGAACGAGGGGCCTTGTATTTCTGCTTTGCACTGGGCTTTGTAAATTATGTAGCTGATCTTGGTGCTCAATAAATATTTGTGACAAAATGAGTAACTTGACTATAGGACTTGGAAACTTAGATATTTTATTCCTGAAAGCATTGGTTTGATGGTGGGTCTTAGTTTCCCTGTCTCTCTGAGGTGCAATGAATGAAAAACAGACTGGGTTCCATCCGATAAAGTATCTCAACTAGAAACTTATTTGGAAGTGAATATGAATGACCTTAAAAAAAAAAAAGTATTTTCCAAAGTGTTCAATATAACCTCTTGGTTGGGTTGGCCTAAGTAAAAGTTCTGATAGAATGTGTAGGATTGAAGCTAACATAATGGGAAATGTAATAGCTAGCATCACCTCTCTATTTTATTCTTTTC
The DNA here is from genome assembly GCF_949987535.1 of Balaenoptera acutorostrata. Taxonomy (NCBI): domain Eukaryota; kingdom Metazoa; phylum Chordata; class Mammalia; order Artiodactyla; family Balaenopteridae; genus Balaenoptera; species Balaenoptera acutorostrata. The sequence goes on from NC_080077.1 coordinate 22,390,838, forward strand.
TTTATAGTGTCAGCTGTATTTCAGTTCATGTTTATTTAAATATTAACTTTTAAATATTTGTCCTTATCAGTGATGCAATTGTTCATAATTATGGATTTATTGATAATACTCAGTGTGTTTGATATTGGGCAGAATTTATATTAAAACATGTTTCTTTGTTTTCTGGAGAGTGTGGATGAGTATGTAAAATAATGAGAGAAGGTATATAGTAGTGGAAGGAGCATGCTGTGGTCATCTGGTCTTTCCTTTGCCTCCAGAGGCAAGTTGGTCTTTAAAAAAAAAAAAAATCTATATTTAACGCTCTAGGGATGTAAATTTCATCATCCTTGTTGAGAGCCAGTTCTGTTGCTTAATCAGGTTTATGGCTGGAGAAGAGGCAGTGTAGAGCATGACCAGGAGTGTGGGTTTCAGAGCTGGGCTGCCTGGGTTTGAACGTTGCCTCAGCCACTTTCTAGTTGTGTGACTTCGGGAAAGTTGCATTATGTCTCTTAGCCTCAGTTTTCCTCACCTGTACAACAGGGGTGATTCCTAAAATGGATCTCAAAGGTTGTTCTGAGGATTAAATGAGTTAATATATGTGAAGTACTTGGTCTATCATAAGCACTCAGTACATACTAGGTAAGGAGGAAATTGTAAAAAGTCTACTTATTTACCTATTTAAGTTACTTATATATTATCAAATAATAATTGAAAGCTTACATCGCTACCCTCAAAGACATCATGGTCTAGCGAGGGAACTGACTTGGAATCTAAGGACTAGGATGTTGTGGAATAAGTGCAAAAATAGAAGGAAGTAGAGGGTGATAAGAAGGCCTAGAAGGAGCCCTAAGCCATCCTTGGGGGAGGGGTGAACCGTTTTCTCAGCCACTCTTCTGAGGGTCAGTAGGTCTCTCGAACAGTGTGGTGAGGGTTTGAGAATGCATGGGGGAGTTTGGGGAATCCTAAATAGTTTAGTGTGTGTGAAGCTTAAAGGATAATTGGGAGCTCATGAAAAATAGGGTAGAGATGTAAGCTGAGGCCAGGCCATGAAGATGTGGACCAGAGATATAGGAGGGCAACCAGGAAAGTCATATCGTAGGAGCCAGGGTTTCCCCAACGAGGGAGGAAGTGTCAATACCAAAGACTATGGACAGTTAAAGTAAGATAAAAAGTGAAAAGTGATTTAATAACTAGGAGATGGCTGGCGTTTATTTTTTTGTCTGTCATTTGCTATTTCGTGTGAATGGCTGTTTAAGCTCCTACTATTGGTAGGTGTAGGGGAGACATTTAAATTAGACACAGAGGTTTCTGATTTCGGATTAAGTCCTCGAATTACCAAAAGAAGTTTAAAATCCTTTTTTTTTTTTTTTTTTAATGCTATTCTTGTCTGCTTACATTCTTTTTTTTATTTATGTATGTATGTATGTATGTATGTATGGCTTTGTTGGGTCTTCGTTTCTGTGCGAGGGCTTTCTCTAGTTGTGGCAAGCGGGGGCCACTCTTCATCGCGGTGCGCGGGCCTCTCACTATCGCGGCCCCTCTCGTTGCCGAGCACAGGCTCCAGACGCGCAGGCTCAGTAATTGTGGCTCACGGGCCGAGTCGCTCCGCGGCATGTGGGATCTTCCCAGGCCAGGGCTCGAACCCGCGTCCCCTGCATTGGCAGGCAGATTCTCAACCACTGCGCCACCAGGGAAGCCCTAAAATCCTTTTTTCTCTAGTGTTTTCAGATTAGGATAAACAAGTTCAAAGTTAGTTCATGGCCCCACTCCATTGTCATCTTCAGTTGGGAGCGGGCAATGGAGCTTATTTATCATTGTAACTTTAGAATCTGATCAAGCTTTTAGTTAATAGTGATAACTAAAAATAAAAATTGAGTGCCAGGCACTTTTCTAGGCACTTTACGTGTGTTAATTTAATCCATATCTTTAAATCTTTATCCTCTTATCAGGAGGGGCTTTCAGTCTCCTCATTCTATAGGTGAAAAAACTGAAGGACAGAGAGATAAAGTATCTTGTGCAAGGTCACAAAGCTAGTGTGTTTTGGAGCTTGCATTTAACAGGCAGTCTGAATTCAAACCTCAAGACACCTCTTTATCATGACTGACCCTCCTGCTTCCTTACTGTAGCTGTTATACATTTGCTGGATACATGGGTGAATGAATGAATGAATGACTGAAAACAGATGGGATTGATAATTACTCTTATCCAGGTTAGTAAATCTGATTTTAAAAAGTCTTTCTCCCTGTTAGTGGTTAAGTTTCTTTTCTTTTTCTAAGGGCACTTTTTTTTTTTTTTTTAATTATTTCAAACAATAATCCAGCTCCTAAAGTCTTGAAGTTTAAGATGTATTTGGGAATTTGTTTCTTGGTAGTTGGGGAATAGCCAAATGAGCTCTCTTTCTGGTATGGGTCTTGGGGGGTGGGTCCTCAGTTTGTTAGTGGTGGTAATCCAGAACGGGAACTTGTTATCTGGGTGGTGCAAGAGTGGAACAGCACTGGAGCTCCCCGGGAAATGGTAGCACTGTGAGCCACTGGACCAAGGCCAGCTCTGAGTGCCCTGACCTTTGGAAGCCAGGACTCTTGGAGATACCAAGATAACTAAGTGACAAATAAGTAGCAGAAGATGACAGGAGGGACATTATTCTTATGTTTGTGACTTTCTTTTTAGCTGTAACTCTGTGACCTTATGTAGCAGGTATGCAAAATGGTCTATACTTCTTATCTTTGGAGGTGAAATGAGTGTGAAAGGAAATGTTTGCAGGGCTTATAGAAAATTTGACTACTGTGTCTTTACAGACAGACATTCTAGTCTGTAATGAACAGAATAACTTCATATGATGAAACTAAATTTCCTACTGTAGAAATACTTTTTAAAAGTTTAAGGACATAAAAATGTGCTTGAAAGGTCTCTGTTTTTACCCAGAATAAAGAATATGTAGAGTGTTTTTTAACTCCTGTGGTTTCATCTGTGAATAGGTAACTGAGACATTTCTGCCTCCACTGAGGACCAAGATTCTTTGCTGTTTAACATTACTGACCAGTGTGGAGTTGGCATACATTTATTTATAAGTTATTAATATTACTTGAGAATAGTCACACTAAATGTGAAAGGAGTGGAGTGAGAGCTGTGTCAGGGTATGTTTTTTTAAACTAAATATGATTATCAATATTTAAACATGTAACGTTACTATTCTTGTACAGATGATGGATATTGTGTTTTATTTCCTAAAGGTTAATAGGTTTGAACATAGAGTTTATTTGTAGAAGGCAAATAAGAGGAAATTTATAAAAGTGGGTCTTTGAATAGAATAATAATGAACTTATCCATCCTATAAACTGCATTACGACATGTGTTTCATTAAGAGCAATGTGATTTGAAAAAAAAGCCTGTATGTGAGAAGGTTACTGTGGACCTAGATTTAATTAGAAGATATTTGTAGACGGTTCTGATTTGAGCTGTCATTGGTAAAGCACATCCCTGACCTCACCAAAGAGAATCTAGTAAGATTCACTTTTTGATTTTTAAAGCACAATTATAATCAAATCTTAAAATATGAAGCTCTGAAATGGGTGAATCAAAGCTCTGTCATCAGGAAGAGGATAGAGGAATTTTATATATTTCATACAAAATGCATTTCATACTATTATTTTCTAGTTTTCCTTTTATTTACTTTATTTAGATTATATCTCATGAAAAAAGAGAGTTGAGCTGACTTACTTTAAAGGTCTTTATAATTTTTGACAGTTCTTTTTGCTTGTGTTTTTATAGACCTAAAATTTTTTTAAAAATGGCGAATACACTGGAATTAAGAAATCCAGTGTGAGTGAATGAAAATGTCATTAAACTAGGTAGAATATGGGATAGATCAGTGACTTTTTTTTCTTTTTAAATTTTTTATTTATTTATTTATTTATTTATTTTTGGCTGTGTTGGGTCTTCGTTTCTGTGCGAGGGCTTTCTCCAGTTGCGGCGAGCGGGGGCCACTCTTCATCGCGGTGCGCGGGCCTCTCATTATCGCGGCCTCTCTTGTTGCGGAGCACAGGCTCCAGACGCGCAGGCTCAGTAGTTGTGGCTCACGGGCTTAGTTGCTCCGCGGCATGTGGGACCTTCCCAGACCAGGGCTCGAACCCGTGTCCCCTGCATTGGCAGGCAGATTCTCAACCACTGCGCCACCAGGGAAGCCCTAGATCAGTGACTTGGAGTTAACAAAAACACTTAAATCAAAGTGGAAAATATGTCTTAAAAAATAAAACAATCTAAATTGTATGACTTAAAAGTAAAATAATATGTAGGGAATTATATACTATGAAGAAACACATGAATGTGTTAATAACAGATATTTATATTAAAAAAAAATAATGGTGGGAATGATTTAATCTGAGACTTCAGGCTCTCTCAGTTAAATTGCTTTTATGCCATCCTCATTTTCAAAATTATTGAAACCTGTATGTGTCAGTTTGTTTTTACATTGCTTGGTCATGGGAAGAAAACATTTGTGTAAGTTAAGGCTCTTTCATTCATTTATTTTCCCTGTACTTATAAGATATGAACATGTTAGTTCTCTAAAATTGAAAGCACATTGTGTTTATTGGTGAATAAGAAGTTCTTATAGAGTGCTCTATTTTTACAGCTGTGCTTCATGGCATCACGTTCCAAAGAGGTCAGCTGGGCATGACCTCATGGGCATGAATCTTGGGGAGCCAATTCTGAAACAGCCACAGGCCTGCAGAGTTGAAAGCCAATGCAGAATGCCCAAATGCTGTAGTTAGGAGGCATCTAGTCTATTAGTGCTTTAATAGGGTTTTTTGGTTTTTTTTTTTTAAAGTAGAATCTAAATTCAAAACTGAATTCAAAGATAAGAGGACCAAGTAGGGTATACGGCCCAGGAGGATGTAACTAGTAGGAAGCAGAATTTGCATCCATGAAAACTCTGGGTACTGTTGCAGTTTTAACTCTGAGTTTGCTTAATAGAAAAAATAAATAGGATGGTGAAGAGAAGGGTCAGGGGGGTTGAAGGAAGAAAGTATTGAAAAAGGGAGGAGAGAGACTATTGTGATAGTTTCATTTCAGTACTAATAGTGTTCTTGTTAAAATTCTGGAAAAATATGGTTTTGAGAAGGTGTGTGAAGCTATTTGAGAGACAGAATTTGTTTATCTGATGTACAGATACGATTATTTTGGGGATATTGCTTAGCGTTGTTGCCCTTTGTACAATCATGTCCAAGGTTTGTGGCAGCTGTTGGGTACACATATCGTTGGAAGTTGTATATAAGACTCTCATTAAATAAAATAAAATCTGAAATACTAACATTTCCCCATCATTTAGAAAGATGTGTTACATTCTCTTTTATCATCACTGTTAATGAGAATGAAATTTGTCAATTTGAAGTTCACATACACTCATACCTGTTGCCATCTTCAGTGGGTGAGCTTTACAGGGAAGTCGTACATGTGGCTTCTGCTGGCTGTTGCTGTGGCCTTCTCAGCACCACACCAAGACGTGCTCTCAGGAAAATTTGAGGAAAATGTTTTAATAGGGCTGGGGTGAGTAAGTGACTCTCTCATTTTGGTGATGTAACACCAGTACTTTATTTTTCTATTATTAAGCATATTTTATTTTTCAAATCAAGTAGATTGATCATCTTAGAGAAGGAAGAACTGGTGGCAAAACTGAGAGCATATCACAGATGAAACTGTTACTTAACTTTCACTTACTCATATGTGGACAATTAGAATAAGAGTAGGAAAGAAGTTAGCGAATTAGATTTGAAATTTTTAGTGACATAAATTAATAATTGTTTATGGCAGCATACGTATTAACAATACCATATTAGAAGAAATATGTTTAAAATCTAGTTTAGCTAAACTAAACTATTGCCTATAATATTTTTGTATGTCCACTGGGTTAGAATAGAAGCTTTTGGGAAATTAAAAATTACTGTATATAAAGAAAGAATTTGCATTACAGTATGATAGACAATTAAAACACCGTAGCTTCTTTCAACACATATATCATATTTGCTTACTATTCCTTAAGTTACTTAACAAATATTTATCGAATGTCTGTTTATATGCCAAACACTGTTCTAAGAGCTGGAGATACAGCGGGAACAAGAAAGTCGTGGTTTCAGCCCTTGTGGGGGACACTCATCCATATTAATCCAGTAATCATATGAATGTATAATTACAAACTATGCTTAAGTGCTATGCAGGAGAAGAGTAAGGTGCGAGGAGAGAGGAGAATGGGGCAGCTTCGTCTTTTTGGCGAAGCCAAGGAAAGATCTTCTGAGGAGGGTTGTGTTGAGCCCAGAGTGACTGATGAGGAGACATTACCTAAGTGAAGGGAGTTGGCGGGTTCTGCAGGTGAAGGGAGCAGCTTGCACACTGGCCCGTGATGGGCGGGATCATGGGTCCCATCAAAATCAAAGGAGCACTGCTGTGGCTGGAGCACCTTCAAGAGCAAGGGAAATGAAGGGGGAGAGTCGGTAGGGCCATTCCATGCAGAGCCTTGGTTTAGGATTTTGGTCTTTATCCTAAGACGAATGGAATGGAAAGCCAAAGAAGTTGTTTGAGCATGGAGATGAAAGGGTCAGATTTGCTTTGTGCATATTACTCAGTCTGCTGGGGAACAAACTGGAGGGTGCCAAGAATGGATCTGGAGCTAGTCAAGAGGCTATCGCGCTAATCTAGGGAGTGGATTGTTAACATTGGATTAATCCACTGCAGTGGAGTGGTGGAGGTGGAGAATGGGGAAAAGTGGGGAGATCTGAGAAATTTCCATGGGCAGAAATAGAGGATTTGATGGTGGATTGGATGTGGAGAGTGAAGGAGAGGAAATAGCCAAGAATGAATCCTGTGTGTGGCCTGTGCACCTGAATGGGCAGAGTTGCCGTTCATTGGCCTGAGAGGAGCCCGGTTTCAGGGAGTGGTGACGTTAGTTTTTGGATTTGTTGAGTATAAAGTGGCTTTGAACTATCTATGTGGAGATGTCAAGTAGCCAGTTGCACATGTGGATCTAGAGGAGAGGATAGATTGGAGATAGAAATTTGGGAGCCATCAGCATATAGATGGTAATTGAATTGGGGTAGATGAGAGGATGTAAAGGAGGATATTTAGTGTGAGAAGAAGAGAAGTCTTGGGGCCAACCCTGGAGAATCCCCAACTTTTAAAGGCTTGAAACAAGGGAATGAGCCCGCCAAGAAGATTAGAAAAGGCTGGCCAGAGAAGAAGGACAATAATAAAGAGAGTCCAGTGTCACAGCCTCAAAGTGAGGAGAGATGTTAGTTTTCCAGGGCTGCTATGACAAAGTACCATAAACTAGGTACCTGAAAATAGCAGAAATTTATTTTCTCACAGCTCTGGATATTAGAAGTCTGAAGTCAAAATGTCAGCAGGGTTGGTTCCTTCTGAGGGCCTTGAGGAAGAATATATTCCGTGCCCCTCTCCTAGCTTCTGGTCCAGGCCTACAGTCCTTGTGGTTCCTTGGCTGGTACATACATCACTGCAACATCGGTCTCCATCTTCACATGGTGTTCTCTCTGTGTCTCTGTGTCTTCACATGGCATCTTCTCATAAGAACACTAGTCATACTGGATTAGGGTCCCACTGTACTCCAGTATCACCTCATCTTAACTAATTATATCTGCAACAACTCTATTTCCAAATAAGGTTACATTCTGAGGTACTGGGGTTCGAACTTCAGTATCTTTTTTTTTTTGTGGGGCGGGGCCCCAATTCAAATACAAGCAGATGGACTCTGTGTGAGACCTTACAGGGGAGGCAGTGACAATTAAGACAGAGTTCCCATTCTGATACAATATTTTAGCACAGGTAGTGTTCTTCTGTCCAATGAGGTCCAAATAAAGTGAGTATGGTGGCTGAGATGAATGTGAGGGTGGGAATATAAAGAGGGAGGATAAGATGGGAAAAAAATCTTAGAAGAAATGAAATTTGAATTGGGCCTTGACAGATGGGGTTCAGGATTTAAATTTGCGGACAGTCGAAGTAGAGGTGCCATTATGGGGGAGAAAATCTGCCCAAAGTCTTGATCTAGAAAAATGTTCCCAGGCTTTAAAACGTAGGAATCTGTTATATGTAATTTAACATTAAAGAGCCATGTGCCTACTGGTTTTCTTTTATATAAAGGGATATTAGATGTTTTGTTTGTTGCAAGGAGTCTTGTGGCATGAATAAGGCTGGGTTGTACATTCAGTTGCTTTAGTCAGCAGTTGCTTACTGAGAACTTACTATGTGCCAGGCACAGTGCCAAGGGCTGGGGATAAATCAGATTTTAATTAGGTATTTCACCATCCCTCCCCACACCTCTGCATTAACCATCATTCTAACACACAGTTTATGGTTAATAATAGGAGGATTTTATCTTATGACCGCATCCATTTTCAGAGTCATAAATTTAACTAATAATAATTGCACATCTTACTCAGGGCCAAGCACTATTCTAAATACTAACATTATATTAACAAATTTAATCTTTACCAAAACCCCTGTGAAATAGGTTCTACAATATTTCATAGACGTTAAGGTACCATCACTTGTAAGATGGCATTTGATGTACTTCTAATAAAGAACAATAAACCCTGCAATTAATTGAAAGATGCTCTTGATGATAGTAAGACACCATCTGGTTTCAGAAATGTTGAAATATGAAAAATATGCATATGTCTCAGAATTGGTGGACAACTTAAATTTGATGGCATATGGTAACTGTCATTAGTTGACAGATGAGGAAATGGAGACACCGAGAAGGTAAATAGCTTGCCCAGGGTTACACACGGATATGCAGTGATGCCCGGATTCTAACACAGGGGGCTTAGCCATCCTGTTCCATCGCCTGTACCGCGACTGCAAAATCCGAGCACCTCCCCAGCGCCTTTGTTCATGTACTGAGAGCCTGGTAGTGTTTCAGGGACCCAGGTTGACCAAGTTTGGGGGATGTTGTGGCAGAAAAGGTGTGTGCAGAGGTGCAACTTGCTGCTGGCGATTTGACTAATCAAGCATTTGGCAGGGTGGGGCTTTTGGTTGGCTGCTTTTTATCAATCTAAAATGTTAAAAATGAAGAAAGGCCAAAATGATGAGCAAAGAAGATGGGGGTGAAGGTGAGGTTGGGGCAGAAGTGGGTGACTTTCTTGTGGAAAATGATGCGTCTACACGGGTTTGAAGTAGCGCTTCCTCTGTAGGCCACCTCAGCACCCCCTCTAGCCCTTATCTCGAATCTATCTGACTGTCATCACTTGTGCTCTCGCTCTTTTGCCTGGTTTCATTTCCTGTGAAGTTACCTTTCCCCTGGCCTAAGGTGGCCCTGAAGGTATCTTTAGCTTCCACGGCTTGTGGGAAAGTGTCCTGAAGCTTAATTAAGAACTGGAAACTGAATTAAAGTTGACTAAATAAAACCCTGAGTGGTGAAGTATAAATGTGATAACTTTTCCTTTTTAATTTTTCCGTCTTCATAGACACATCCAGTGTGCCCTGATACATGGGTTGCCCCCCGCAACAGGTTTTTTTCTTTTTTTAAATGAGACCTTTTGTTTATTTATTTATTTATTTATTTATTTATTTATTGGCTGCATTGGGTCTTCGTTGCTGTGTGCGGGCTCTCTAGTTGCGGCGAGCGGGGGCTACTCTTCGTTGCAGTGCGTGGGCTTCTCATCGTGGTGGCTTCTCGTTGCAGAGCACGGGCTCTAAGCGTGTGGGCTCAGTAGTTGTGGCTCGCGGGCTCTAGAGCGCAGGCTCAGTAGTTGTAGTGCACGGGCTTAGCTGCGCCACGGCATGTGGGATCTTCCCGGACCAGGGCTTGAACCTGTGTCCCCTGCATTGGCAGGCAGATTCTCAACCACTGTGCCACCAGGGAAGCTCGCCCCAACAGGTTTTTAAAAAAATATCAGATCTTGTTCATATGTTAGATTATTTGAAACTATCCAAATGATAAGATGAAGGAAATTTACCTTTTTTTGTTTTTTTTTTTAGTGGTCCAGAGGAAGTTCTCAGAGTGAGAGAAGGGGTTCTCATTTGAATCCCAAGGGTTGAGTTTTTGAGGACAGTGTAGTTGCATGAATAAGAATCAAATGGATACAAACTTTATTGAAAAAGCTTCTCCTAAGCTATGCTGTCCAATTCCCACAGGTCACTGAGAGCACTGGCTTTGTCACCCTGCACAGGGGTTGGGGCCGGTCTCTGTGTGCTGGCTGATGACACTGACGTAGTGTAGCTGACAGATAGCCCTCTGATTTATGATATCAGCTCAGTACATTTTCGGACCTACTCCTAAAAGAATTTGATTTTTCTCCTTCTAAATATGCAGCACAAGCAATATTTCCAAGTAAGCAGTTACCACTTGATAATGATTACAAAACCTTACCATGCTTTAGACTTTTTTCTGTCTTCCTTTCATATCTATATTTTTATTCTCTGGATGTTCCCATTAATATTATGTTCTACCTAGTAGTCTTTTAATTAAGAATATACCTTGTATTTATGGAACTCTTACTGAGTTGGGTTGTGAGAGTGCTCAAGTGACTGTGACCCCGCTGGTCTGGAGGAGCTCACTGTAGGGGGACTGATGTGCACATAACTATCAAGCTAGGATGAAAACCACCATGAAAAGAGAAGTACGATGAGCAGAAGGGATTAATAGATGTCTGAGGAGCAAGCTATGAATTTCTACTCAAGGCACTTGGACAGGCTTAGTGGAAGGGAACAACACAGTTTGGTCAGGGTTGTTGGCATATGTTTAGAACTAGATGTAAATAACAACTGTTGTTTGTATTGGGATCTGTAGTTGTATTTTCGGAAGGAATGGTACTCTAGAGCAGTGGTGTCCAACGGAACTCTGCAGCAATGGGACTGCCCTATATCTGCACTGGCCACAGGGTAGCTACTAACCCCATGTGGCTTTGGAGCACTTGAAATGTGGCTGGTGCACCTGAGGGACTAAATGTTTAATTTTATTTAATGTTAATTTTAAATTAAATTTAAACAGCTACCTGTGGTTATCACATTGGACACTACAGCCAGAGGAAAGATGTGTCTAGCTAACCCAGTATGGCGATTGGGGGGGTCATTTTGATCACAAATCAAAGAGACTGATTATTTTTCAACATAATTTGTCATAAATGCTAGTGCTGCTGAAGCAGTCATGAGAATGCTAAAATACAGTGACTCTTTATTAAGAAATAAGGACTGGTTAGTTAAATTAGTCACACACTCTTGTGCATACGTGTATGCTCACATGTGGCCACGCGCACACAGGTGCGTGCACGCGTGCATGCACACACACACAAACACACACACACACATCTTCCCCCTGGCTTCTTGAAATGGAGGGAGGGAGAAACATAATGTTTTTGAATGGCTTGTTGTTTTGAAGGACAGGTGATGAACTAATTACCCTTCTATTTGGGGCAGTGTCAGGCCGGGCGGAGAATCTCTGATGGAAGGAAAGGACCAGTTCTGGAAAGGGCCTCAGATGATTCTTAGTTTCCTCATCTATAGACTGGGCATAACAATACCTCCTCTGTCTGCCTCAAAAGATAATATGTATTTGTAAAAGCTCATTTTCAAGGTTCGCCCAAACAGTGTCTGAGGTTTTGCTAACCCTGCATCTGGGCATTTCTCTGTGGCAGCAAGACATATGATAATATGTATTTTCTTCTTGATCTTAAGTGCCCTCTGGCAACCCCTACACCTCTTCAGAGGCTCGCGCTTGAAAATCTCTCCTTTTCAGTTCTGCCCCACGCTTGTCTTGGAGGTCTTCCTTTATGGGTTCCAGTGGTACTCTTCTCAGTCCTGGACTCGGCCCCTCTCAATGTTCGTTTGCCCACCGTACAGCGGAATGCTGCTGGGCCCCCATCAGCTCCCCCTGAATGCTGCGTGTGTCTATTTTAAAGCTTTTTCATTTGTCTATGTTTTGTCTTCCTGGTCAGAATAGAAGCTTCCTGGGCAGCGACAGCTTTTCAATGTTATTTTTTTAAAACTTTTTAAACTTAATTTTATCCAGTGCTTTGCAGAGGGTGGCACTCGGTAAGTGTGACAGGCTGATAGTGAAATAAGGACTTGGGTCTTTAAGCTCAGCCTGACATCTTCAATGAGCACTCTTTGATTATTCAGATCAGTGGTTTCAAGCTTTATCATGCTCAACAGGCTCCCGAGGTGCTTTAAAAAAGTTCAAGTTCTTAAGCTCTATAAATATGATTCACTAGGTCTGAGGAGGAGCATAGGAAACCTGAATTTTAAGAAGCAAATCAGGTAACTCTGATGCAGGTGATTTGAGGACTGCTCTTTGAGAAACATAGTCTATATGTTATGATACCATTTCCAAGTACTCTGCTTAAAGAAACCTTTTCTGACAGCAAATATATTTCTTTTAAGCAGAAGTGTGGGGTTTTTAATGTTTTTGTAACTTTTTTAGAAGGGGATGGGAGAAGAGGTGGGAAATTTTGTGGGTAGAACATTTGCTTAAACTGTCTTCTCAAATGCCTGTCTGGGTCAATGAGATAATAGAAATATCACATCAGAAAGAACGGCACAATTTCATCAAACCACAGTGATATAAAACACTTAATAAGCCATCACTTGGAGCTTATTTGTCCTTATTTTAGTCTCAGTTTTCACTGGCTCAATGATCCAGTCTTCTAGAGATGATGAAGAGCTGTACATTAGAGGGAAGGAGAAGAGTGTCGCTGGTAAAGGATGGCACACTGATTGCAGGAGTGATAGCGGGCAGCCTGAAAGTGAAGAAGGAAATAGACAAACTATAGAGATCAGACATAAGATCTTAAAAAGGCAAACAAAATGTAGGCCAAGGGGGAAGCCGAAGAGTGAAGGAGTAAGCAAATGCATGCATCTCAGTAGCTTGAGGAGGCATTACTGAGTTACCCCAGTTTACAGTAACTATTTGTTGATCTTTCTTCTTAGAATCTAAGTTCTACCAGGGCTGAGACCATGCTTATCCCATCTGGTACTGCATTTCCAGGGCTTAATGTATTCCTTGTCTTATAGAAGAGTCTCCGTAAGTGTTTGTGTGTGTGTGCGCGTATATAAGATTTGCTATAGTAATCTATGCTCATGATAATGGCGCTAGTATTTTTCTAATAAATCAATATAAATAAATACGTAGGTTTTCTGGGTGATCTGTGTTCATGATAATGACCCTGAGAATTTTTTGGCTGAAAGCCAAGTACTTTTAACCTTTTCGATATATATTTTAAAAAAATCTCAAAAATTTTTGGTATGTGAAGGCTTATTCTACATCCTTAGTGTGTAATTCATTCCCCAGCTCTGTACTCTTTAATATTGTTGCCCTTTCCTCTGCCCTGTTCATATTTAAATTGTCTTAAAATGCATGGGGTTTATTTTTCAGATTATAAATGCTCATATATGTAGATATATACTAAAATATTTTGAATCATCAACCAGTGTACACTATGCCAATGCCACATGAACACAGCATATTTTAAAGTCTTCAAAAATATTCAGATAGATTTATGTATATAGATAGAAATCTGTATATACCAATTTGAAGATGTCTCTTTTTATATAGTTAATGCCAAATCGTATTTTATATGGCTAGTCATCCTTTGATATATCATAATGGTTTCCCTGGAGCATGACACATCTATTAAAATAGATATTTTAGCATGCATACTAATTAAGAAAATGTATATTATGTGCTAGGCAAAAACATGGGCTCCATATAGTAGAGAAAACCATATTTAGATCCCTCCGAGATGGTATATCTGCTCTCCAGGTGTTTCTCATTTGTGTTTAAACTTGCTCTTTAATAGGTTTTTGTTAACTGAAAAAGGAAAATTATTTCTTGATATTATATAAAGCAGGTTAAATTGTGCTGGCTTACTTTGTATTTTGTTTCAAAACTGTGTTGTTAATTGGTCGTGTAGAATTGGGAATTCATTTTCTCAGAAGGTTGTGTCTTACTGGCAGGAGGAAGAGGTGAAGAGGAAATTCTCTTTTTCCATAAGTACATGTTTGGTCTTAGGCAAAATTTTGAAATAAGGAAAAGTGTGACTCTGAGAGTGACATCCTGCCACTTAGCACCCCCTCCAACCTAGTGGGCCTGAGGGCATCAGGTTATCAAAATTTAGTCCTACGTTTTCTATCGCTATATTCCTTTCCAGTCTAAACTACTCCAACATTTCTAGTTCCTGAATCATCTGTTTCCATTCCAACCAAAAGTCCCAGCCAACAGTTATTTAAGTACCTGTCCTGATTTGGGCAATGGGCTTGGAACTGTGTAGAAAGAAAGGTGAATCCTATGCTATTTACATTTTCAGGGAGTATACATACAATCTAGGATTGCTTATAAGACATGCATAACTAACTCATTACACTAGAAGACAGAATATGCATAAAAGAGGCATAAACCGAATGAAATGAAAGTTCAAAGAAGAAGATTACAGCCAATTGTGGGAACTGGGAAAGGTTTTGTGGACTTTGAAGAATGTTTAGCATCTTAAAAGCAGAGATGTGGTTGAGAGATGGCATTCCAGGTGGAGAGAGTGTTACAGATGAAAGTAGGAGCACCCCATATGGCTGCCTAAGAGTTGAATATTGCAAAACTTTTGAAGGCACCATTCACATAGGCTGTGATATAAATGGTGCCCCCTGTAGTTGTTCAGCATGGTGGCCGTGAGTGAGAGCCAGGAGGCAAGAAGTGTGCAAGGATAGGATCAGAGAATCATAAGGAATATAGCCTGGACCATATTGTGATGGATCTTTAATGAAAGAGTGAAGTTGGTTTACCCCCTTCACTGTGAGCGAAAAGGTCTTAAAACCTTCTTAAACTCTAAGATTCTATGATTTCTCTAATTCAGTTGGTAAGAGGGGCTGAGGAAGATTTTTGAGCAATGGAGTGGCTCAAATTTTCAGAAGATGAGTATATATATATATATATATATATATATATATATATATATATACACATACATATATATGGTGAAATGAACTGAGAAGTTACTAGACTTCAGATGTGTATAAAGTGATTCTGCCGTCTAAGTGATGCTGGAGTAATACATCAAACTGGGGCTCTGAGGGGTCACAAGATTATTCCCAAACCAGCCCACCCTTAACTTTGATACATCTTTACTTCTTCCATATCACACTAAGACTTCATTTTTTTGATCTCTCATTTGGCATCCTTATTAATAAGCTTTGCTAGACTTTCAACTTCTGTATTTCTTTCACCATTTATGTCTTGTCTTGTCTTTCTGTATATCATGTACCCTCTGCCTGCACTTTTGGAAATAGACCTTTCTGAGTTGGTCCTAGGCTTGGACTCTGTCCTGTGAACTGCCTTAGTGGGCAGCCTCTTGATCACAGCTGTTTGTTTCTGGATTTCGATTCCCTTCTTTAGCTCCAGCTCCATGAATCAGGAGCCCAAGAAGGAGGCCTGTTATTAGGCTGTTGGAATAGGATAGGGACAGGGTCATCAGGCTCAAACTACAGGAGTGAACATGGAAAGTAACTCATTAATTCATCAAATGTTTATTGAGCCCTCTTGAGGGTAAGCACCGGCCTTGTGTGGCTTCCCTGGCTGGTCCTGCTTTCATTTCTTTGACCCTTCCTCCCTTCCAATGCTCTAAGAAGTTTAAGATTTTTTTCACAACAGCTGAGTCTCTCTGGGAGTATCAGCAAGAACTCTGGTAGTGTTAGAAGGCAACAACCCGGGGACAGCGGCAGCTGGTTTTATTTTTGGTTTTCCTCAGTCAGGTGTTTGTAAGTTGAGAACTGCCTGTATTCAAACAACGTGATTTGGTAGCATGTCATGAACTCCCGTAGAAATAATGGATGTGGTACAGTTAAAAGGATAACAGTGAGCCATTCCTAACATCACAAGCTATACAGTAAATGTTTAAAGACCTGGGTGTGGATTAATGGCTCTGAGGACACGGATATGCTATGGATCCTTCACAGTCTCATTTTGTGTAAAATTTGAGTCTTGCTTTGGGTACAGAGATCCGGCCGTTGGTGAACTTGCCTGGGGAATAGTCATTGTCTCATGGTAGGTACTGGTTGATGCATTTGGGAGATTTTATTTAGGAACTCATTAGATTACTGCATTCATTTGTTCTAGTCAAGTTTAAAATTTTATCCCTCATGCACTATTATGAAACAAATAAATAAAAGATATAACTATCCAATCACCTTTTACAATCTATCGATCTGATTTTTAATTTTTCCTTGTATACTCCTGATCTTTGCTCATAGTCACACATTTGAAATAGTTATAATCATGATATTGATATAGCCCTTATTTTCAAAACCATATTTTCATAAACACTTCCCATTTTGCTAATTTCTCTACTCTAATTTTAATAGTTATATAATTTTGATTTATTTTAATGGTCACAGTTTTCTTAAAATTCTCTTATTTGTGAATATTCAAATTTTCTCCTGTGGGATTGTTTGCTAAAGGGTTTGAATATTTTTAGTATACATGGTCCCTATTTTTAGGTCACTTCCCATTTTCATCATAACAGTGCCAAAGTGAAAATCTTCCCTGCATTGTTGTTTTGGTTTGTATTTCTTTAATAATTAGTGAGCTTCCTTTTTAATTATATTTCTTTTCTGAATTGGCTTGTCATATTTTCTACTTTATTTCCTAGCTATTTTTGAAAAATAAATTTCTATGAGCTCTTTACATATTATAAATATTAATTCTTATTACTTATACTTGGTTCTAATATTTCGCAATGGGATTTAATTTTGTTTTGTTATTTTGTAAGTTTAACAATTTTAGCCTAGTTTTATCTGGTGTATCTATTTCTGATTAGTATTTGATGAATGCTTTCAAAGTTTTTTAAAAATTATAGTCATAAAGGTAGTGCAGTTCTCTGCTTATTATTCATGTTGCTTCTTGGTCTACTGTCAAGTGTATTGGATTCTTAAAGACGTGTATATTCTAGAATCATGGAATGATCAAGCCAGAGGGAAATTATCAGCTTATATTTTTAATATTTAGAGGATCTAACAAATAATATTTCCCATATCTACAGATAAATGTAGATTTCCAGATGAGAGTTTAGAAAGTAGATGAAAATTACATTTAAGACCTGAATACAGTGAAGCTGGTTGGTAAATTAAGAAATATATTTAACTTCAGGGTTTAATAACGAAAAATTGTATCATGTTTATAAAACACTTTAAAAACACTGTTTGAAAATCAATTTTTCCATGTGTTTTTGAGCATTTATGACACTGCTTTCCAGTGTCCTAACTTTAAAATTTAAATATAATTTCAGAAATGTGGCTTCAAATCATTGGTCATTTGCAAAAATCACTTTAGTGGCCTCTTATTGATTATCTAAACTGCGTCTTGTTGTTGCTTTTCTTCTTCTGAGGCTCAGATTCTATTATGTAACTGGGGTATACTTTTGGAATTTATAAAGCACTTCAACATTTTCTTTTTATTGGTTTAATTGATCTTATAATCATTTAAAAATAACCTCAGTTACCTGATAAATATTTAGTTTATTGGTAATAATTGAGCAGTTTTATTTCTCAACTGATTTAGAAATAGGAGTTCAATATATCTTCCAGTATTTCATTACAGGGAGGAAGAATTTAAAAAGCTAATGAAAGACTGTTTCCTTTAAGTAATTTTAGAAGATAAATTGCTATATCAAAAATATAAATGGGTAAACAAAATCATCAAAACAGTAGTTAGGTTGGTTTTAATACATCACAGAGGAGGAGGAGTCATGCCAGTTGTGTGCTTATGACATATCAGCATACTCTTACCCTGGGTCAATAGATATGAAAACCACAGTTTGCTCATGGTTACTTAACTGATAAATTATGGTGTGGGATATGAAATTGAACCAATTCAATTAGGAAGGCTCAGAATGAAGTTTGAGGCAAGTTAGGATTGACAGATGAGAGCAAATGAATAATAAACTATTCTTACAGACTATTATAGGTTCGGTTTTACATTTTTAATATCTTCAGTATTGGTAAAGATGTTCTTGCATGTGGGACTTTTTCTTTTGAGGGGTAAGAAAGGGCAGTTTATCTTCTTTGATCACATGATCAATTTCATTGAGCTGCTTTATTTCCACTCAGAAAGAGGATAGGAACTAATATCCATAATGAGTTACTGTTTAGACCTAAGTACACTAAAGGGAAATTTGTCAGTTCTGATAGTGTTTGGAATGGAATATGACATTCATCTCTGATTCTGCACCTACTGTATTTTCTCATAGGTTTTATTTTTTCATTTCAAGTTTGCTGTCCCATTGCTCATGCTGAACAACAGATTTATAGAATCATATCTAATATATTATTGAAGGAAAGTATATGTGACACTGTGACCTTTTGACTCTAGTATTGTTTTCAAGTGTTATTTACTAAGTTTTCCATGAAATGATTTTTAAGGAGAATCAAAGGGATTCTCTGGCATAAAAGGGATTGATAAATCATATTTGGGAATGATGTTATAATGATTTCCATTATAACAAATGGAAAACAAAACAAATGGAAAACAAAAGAACATGTGTCTTCAAACTCATCTACTTCCTACTCATCTATTTCCTTCTTCCTCATTTGGAGGTTCTTGTCAAATATACTAGTTGAAATCCAGGCAGGGCGAATTGATATCGTAAGTCTTAAAAGTACGAGAAGCTCGTGTTTTGTATTGATACAAGCTCTTATATTTATATTTAGTCTTCAGTGAGTGAGCTTGTACATCCTGCTCAGTTCTTTTCTCTGTCCTCATTCCCCAATACCAGGCTGCCATTCTGTCTCCTTATAATATAACAAAATGACCAATCAGTGTTAGGACACTTTGAGTGAAAGAGATGCTCAGAGACTTATTTAAGCAGCAAATTGTCACAGAGATGTGGTTTAGTTTTGGCTATTTTTTACTTTATTTTGGTGGAATAATCAGCAAGAAAACAAGAGAGGAGTGAAATAGAGGAATATTGTGGACTTCAAGAAGGCATTGTTGGTTGATAACACTTTCTTGACAAACGAGCCCTAAAGTGTACCCCCATAGTGGCGATTTGTTTTGTTCTCTTATATGAATTTTTAAAAAATTAATTAATTAATTAATTCATTTTTTTTAGCTGTGTAGGGTCTTCGTTTCTGTACGAGGGCTTTCTCTAGTTGCAGCGAGCAGGGCCACTCTTCATCGCGGTACGCGGGCCTCTCACTGTCGCGGCCTCTCTTGTTGCGGAGCACAGGCTCCAGACGCGCAGGCTCAGCAGTTGTGGCTCACCGGCCCAGTTGCTCTGCGGCATGTGGGATCTTCCCAGACCAGGACTCGAACCCGTGTCCCCTGCATTGGCAGGCAGACTCTGAACCACTGCGCCACCAGGGAAGCCCTGTTTTGTTCTATTAATTGATATCGGATATCAGAATCGGTATGGGAATAAAAGGGAATCACTTGAGTCATCTGCCTGAGTATGGAGACTCCATATAAATGAAGTCTCTGAATCTACTCTATACAAAAGAAGCACTATGTTTTATTTCAGAATTTCTTGAATTTACTCTTGACAAGAATGCCCCTGAGCCTGTAAATTATTATCATTGTTGTTATTAAGTGGCATAGATGAGAGACTGAACTTAGTAAATAATCATTTAAATTATATATTCAATCAACGGCAAGGGCAGATCTATTAAAAGTGTTTTCTGGCCTGAAAAAATATTATATTTTCACATCATTGTTTACATTGCCTTCAAAGGATGATTACAGCATTTGTTCAGGGTATAGTGCTTATGGTTCAACAGCCCAAAATCTTAAATCTTGTGCCCGGGTAGATGCTGTGTTGTACAGTAGTAATTCTGTAAATTATTTACAATAAAGGGGAAAACACTGGAGAAAAGATCTATCTGTGTACTGCTCCCAGTTTTACAACAAGGGAATACTGTTAAAGTTCCAAAGTAGCTTCAGTAGTTCAGTAGTTGAGCTATTCCATTCCCCCTCCCCCCTCTCCAACATCCTGTTTCATCACAAATATTTATCATTTTATTCATCGGTTCTCCACCCGCCTTGTGGGCTGTTGTGCTTGCTGTCACCCGGCCAAGAGGCTGGGGAATGCCTATCCACAAGCAGCATGGGATGTCTGGCTAGGGTGCTCACCAGGTCCTGTAACTGGCTAACACTGAATTGTCATCACTGTTGTGCCATTGAAATCCATGTAGAGTCAGCCTATTTAAATAATTACCAGAATCACCAATAGCAGGCATGTTGTTGCTAGTCATAGTGAAAATATACATACTATTTGTGGTGAGAAAAAAACTGAAGTCTACAGCATTTGGAGATGTCATTCTGACGTGTTATGGAAGCATTAAAATTAAAGAAAAAGAAAAATGACTATTTAAACAAAATTACTGCCTAAAAGCACTAGTCTGTTTGACTGCTTGGTTAACAGTTTAAAAGACTTGTCTGGTTTTCCTGAAAAGTTCATTTAGTATTAATTGACTACTCACTTTTAAAATATTAAATATAAACTAACACAAAATACAATATGATAGATAATAACATACCTAGCATACCACGGCATACCCCACTTGTTTCAGAAGGGATGGATATTTTTGAAGAGTATTGGCCAGGAATTTTGTAGACTGGAGTTATGGGTTTTGGGGAAGAAGACCAGAGAAGGTGCCCTTCTCATTGCATTATATTATCGGGTGTGTCCTGTCAACATAACTGATCACCGTGATATTAACCTTGATCACTTGGTTAAGGTGGAGTCTGCTAGGGTTTCCACTGTAAAGTTACTACTTTTCTCTTTCCATGTTCTGTTCATTGGAAGTCAGCCCACACTTAAAGGGAGAATAATTAAGCTTTACGCCTTGGAGAGAGCGAGTATCTACATGATTTATTTATTTTGGTATGGACTCATAAATATTTATTATTTTATTCTTTCGGTTATCATCCAGTGCTAATCACTCTTTATTTTGTTGCTCATAAGCTTATTTTAAACTTTTTAAATTGTATTTTGCTTAGCCATCTGGTATTCTGTGTAGCTTGGTGCCTCATGCATCACATGACTTTTTGGCCTGTCCCACCTCCACGTGTTTATGTTCTTTCTTCAAACCAAGAGATTTGGTTTTGCAGCTTTGGTTAGCACTTAAGGTCATTTTCATAGTCAAGTCTTAATGTATGCGCTGTGGGAGGAGAAGTCATAACACAAAGCTTCTTGTCAGCAGATTGGCGAACTTACCTGAGAAATTGAGACTCAAGATTGTGAGAATGTGTGACTAGGACCGAAAGCAGATTTCCAGGTAGGAAATCAAAATGATTTTCTTTAATTCCTTTGCACTTGATTTTGTAGAAGTCAAATCACCATTTCTTGTGAGATGCAAAATTCCAAAAGGAGGGGTGGCATAAATATTGGTGTTGCATTAGCAAATCACGTTGTGTTCCTCTTTTAGATTCTTTTTAAGATTCTTTTATTTGATTTTTAAACAGTAAGGTAATAGCTGAGCTTTGAAATGAAACCCAAGGGGAACTTGCAGAAGTCTATCTGTATTTGCAAAATTATTATAGATATGATTTTGAACGTTGAGGCCTATTGAGAAGTACCCATCAGAGTAGAAATAATAATCAGATTTTTCGTGTCAGAAGACAGCTGTGGTTACAGGATGTTTTATGTGTTTCACAGAATATTTACTAAATACGGATTGATTTCTAGTTGGCATTTCTCATCAACTCCCCTAAGATGTGATAAGGTCATAAACTCTGTTAGAAAGGAGAGGCTCAGGGAGAGGAAGCTCCCAGATCGCACGTGTGCTCGAGTTTCTGCGTACTGGTGTTACAAAAACAAGCATCAGTTTGCCACTGTGGCAGTCTTACAAAGAGTAAGTTAAAAAAAAATCGAGTTCATGTGAACACGAAGACAAGCAACTGAAAATCTGGAATACAACTAGAATTAACATCATGCAGTGATTCTTACCTTTGCTGTTGGAAGTATAAAAGCAGCGTGATCCCTCCAGCTAAACTACAGAGATTTCAGCTCCATGGGAACATGAAGAACCTATCTGTCAGAGGGTGTGTGTACACAAATGCATTCAAAGCACGGGGGTGGGAGTGAGTTTGGGGCGGGCACGGCGGCCGGGGCACGGGGACCAACCCTCCAAGTCTTGCCCACGCATTTTTATGTGTGTATTATAATAAGGCCTTTGTGCAAGGAGGCTAGATAGAACTTCATGTCCGCTGCCCTCTGGACTTTTACATGATCTAGCTGCCATCACCCACCTCCCTTGTCTCTTCAGAAAGGAAGCAAGAAAAGGCAATTAAAGAATACTGCTGGGAGGGAAATGCTCCTCCCCCTTTTTCTTTTTGGAATGTCAACAGAGTATGGCTTTTCTGTGTGTCTCTAGGGGTATTTGGCTGCTTCTGTCCACCGTCTTTTTCTAGGGAGAGCCTTTGAATTGCAGTCTTCATGTAGTGGGGGGCTCCTGAAAGCTGTAATCAGCTTCCTCCTTTGTGGGGAGGAGTGCTTTCTGGTGGTCATCTGGTGTCCTGCCTTCTACTTAAGGCCCTGGGGGTGGTGTGGAGTGACTGGTGAATTAAGTATCCCTGCCCACCATTACTTGGCCTCTGTCTCAACTCTGAAACTTCAAGTCCCTTACTGAACTTGTGCCTCACAGCCACGCTCATCTCCGTCAATCCCACCAATCCTTTGGTTAGTTTCTTCACTTGAAGAGATAACTTCACAACCCGACTATTTATTATTTGTCCATGTCCCTGTCCTGTATTTCGGGAATGACAGAAAAATCTGGAAAATGTTTATTTTTGCTGTGCTTCAATTTAGCTGATCCATGGGATAAATCAAATGTCCTGCTCTATCTTGGTTAGCTCTGAGAATAATCTCTAATAAGTCTTAGAGCATTTTTGTACCACTTAAAAATTGAGGTTGAATTTGGATGGCTCTCTGCACTAGATTCAGAGATACAAATGTTTACTCTTTTCCTTTCATTCCTAAATGTTATGCCTGCCCAACCTCATGGATGGCTCTGTGGTGGTAGAAGGAAATTATTGATGAGAGGCCTGAGGATTTTATGTGCCTGAGGGCATAATAGCTAAATGTTTTCAACTTACACTTTGGGCCACACTCATCATTTCTTCACCCAAAGAAATGATCTATTTCCCCCATTGTTTCTGCTTGAAACATTCTTTCTGGCTTTACTCTTAAAAATAAATGATCTGCAACTAATACGACATATACCTACATACCATCAGTTTCATTTATTAATTAATTTATGACTTTACTATTTTTGACTTTTGTGTGCTGGCCTGAGCATGCGAAACACAACTGGCAAGTGTCTGAGCTAACGTTCTAGAAGTAAAGTGCAGACTGCAAAATATTGCAATGCGTTGAAATGGGCTGTAAGAGAAAATACACAAAGCCTAGCTGTGACATAACAGGGAATCAAGCTCTGCCGAGGGGCTTGACAGAGGAGTTGCTAGAGTTGCATCTCGCAAGCTGCATTGCAGTCTGTCTGGAAGGCAGCACAAGGAAAGGCATTCCAGGAAGACAGAGCCCTGGCATGCGAAGACCCAAAGACATAAAACCAACAAGTCAATCTTCATATGGCTGGATTACAGGGTATAGGGAGAGGAGGAGTGGATGTCACGAGGGAAGGATCTGGAATGCTTGGCAGGAACCAGGTCAAGGAAGGTATGCCATGCTTTATGTTGGAGCTCTATCCTGTAGGCAAGGAGGAGAGACACGTTCAGATTTGCATTTTACCAAGAGCTCTCAGGCAGCATCACGAGAATGAATTAGCGGGACCCAAGCCTTCATTGGAAGACATAGTTTGCAGACAGTTACAGTAATCTTCAAAAGAAAAAACTGGAGGCCTGAACTCACGCTGGGATATTCAGAATAGTGAGCACAGGATGGATTTTCAAGTCTGGGAAACAGTACTAGTGACTGAGTCAGTGTGAAGGATGAGGGAAAGAGAAGGCGGTTCTCAGGACTCTAGCTGGACCACAAGATGAATAGTGATGACATTGCCCGGGATGAGAGATACAGGAAGATGAGCAGGCCTTTGAGAAAAGCAGTGACCTGCATTTTAAACTTGTTGTATCTATCGTCATGTGTGGTCTATGGAAGGATTGCTGGTTTGGGGATCAAAAAGAACCTGAGTTTCAATTTTACTTCTCCAATTTATCATCTGTGTAGTTTTAGGTAAGTTACGTAACCTCTGGGGTCCTTAAGTTTCCTGGTCTGTTAAGTGGGCACTAGTAGTTACTAGCTTGAAGCCCATTGGTGAGGGAGAAGAGAGATAATCTACGTAAAGCTCCTGACTCAAAGCCAGTTTTTAAATAAAGGGCGGATTATTATCTATGCTGTGGTCTGTAGGCAGATCTTGAAACCTGGAGCCTAGAGGGGAGGCTGAAAATGCAGCCTTCAGAGTCAAGAGCATAGGCAAGAACAGAATTTATCAGGGGCCAAGGCAGCCTGCCCATTCATTCGTCCAGAATCAGTTGTTCAGAGCGGGTGTGTGTCAAGTTCTGTGCAAGAACTAGGGAAGTTAAGACGAAAAAGACTGTCTCTGGCCTCAAGGATCTTAGAGCCTATAAGGGTGACACAGGGAAGGGAATCAAGAGTGTTTTGAATAAGAAGAGGATCAGGACAAATCAATATATCCAGATTTTAAAAGTTGTGTAGGGCTTCCCTGGTGGCGCAGTGGTTGAGAATCTGCCTGCCAATGCAGGGGACACGGGTTCGAGCCCTGGTCTGGGAAGATCCCACATGCCGCGGAGCAACTAGGCCCGTGAGCCACAACTACTGAGCCTGCGCGTCTGGAGCCTGTGCTCCGCAGCAAGAGAGGCCGCGATAGTGAGAGGCCCGCGCACCGCGATGAAGAGCGGCGCCTCCTCGCCACAACTAGAGAAAGCCCTCGCTCAGAAACGAAGACCCAACACAGCCAAAAATAAATTAAAAAAAAAAAAAGTTGTGTAACATAACATATATTCATAAAAGGACATATACAGTTGGATGAATTTTCATGAACTAAAGAGCAGATCAAAAAACAGGACATTATTAGCATTCCAAGAGCACTTCTCTTGTCTTTTTCCAGCACAAGGGTAACTACTATCATATAGATTTTGCCAGCTTTTGTACCTTACATGTATGGAATCATACCATACACTGTGTTCTCTTTTGTTTCTGGCTTCTTTCACTTACCAATACGTTAGCAAGATTCATTCATGTTTCGGGATGTAACAATCATTGTCTCATTGTTGTATGGAATCCCACTGTATGAATTTACTACAATTTATTCATTCTGCTATTAATGAATTTGGGTTTTGTTTTTGGCTATTACAAATAATGCTTCTGTGAATATCTTAGTACATATCTGTTGGGTGTATACGTAGGGGTGGAATTGCTGGATCTCAGGGCTTGTTCATATTTAGTGTTAGTAGTTAACAACCACACACTTTTTCAAAGTGGATGTGCCGATTTATACTGCTTTCAACAGTACCTGAGGGTCCTAATTGCCCCCACCCTGCTGTGGTATTTTCATCTTTCTCATTTTGTCCATTCTCATGGTTATATAGTGGTATAGCCTTGTAGTATTAGTTTTCACTTCTCTGATGATTAATGAAGTTGAGCCCCTTTTCATAAGTTTTTGGCTGTTTTATGCTCTCTTTTATAAAGTGCCTGTAATATTTATAAAGTGCTTGAAATATTTCGTTCACTTTTCTATTGAACTTTCTGCCTTTTTGAAGCATCAATTTTAAACAATGAGAATTATTTACAAAGGACCTACCAAGAGCTATTCTAGCAGGGGGATCAGAGGAGAGGACAGTAGAGTCATACTTTTGCCCTCATAATCTTGACCAGTCTTTCCAAAAGCTTGGCTGTGCACAGGAGGAGTGAGATGATTGACAGATAGAGGTGGGACCCAGAGAGCATTTTTGTATAGATGTGAACCTATGTATGTGTGCTACCAATATAGAGCCACTGGAGAGGGAAAGGTGGTTGATATAAAGGAAAGGTGATCATTGATTGAGCAGAATGCTGAAGCAGCCAGAGTGCTCTTAACTCCAGGAAGGGCTGATTGGGGCAGAAGGAGGGGACGATAGGGAGGTGTGCTACTAAGTTTATGGGCAGAAACTGTACGTGGACGAAATTTTTCCTTGACAAACTCATTATTTTATTTTTCTTAAAATTTATTATTTATTACTATTTTTATTTTATATACAATTTCTAAAGGTTATACTCCATTTACAGTTGTTACAAAATATTGTGTTGTACAGTACATTCTTGTAGCCTGTCTTACACCCAGTAGTTTGTACCTTACATTTTACTTACTGTTTTTGTGAAGGAGAAGGCAAAGCCACTTGTCTGTAAAAACTGGATAATACTGAAGAAAATGGGGAACATTTGGAGCTGCCTCTAGAAGCATGGTGATAATGCTCACCTGACCTGCAGACAGCTCAGCAGAAGTAGCTCTGTCTCCACAGGTGATGATCCTCAGGCACTCCGAGGAGGTGATGCAGGACCTGGAGGGGCAGTGATCTAAAAGTGGTTTTGTAGCTGAGTACGCTGAAGGCCAAGGTGGCAGAGGGTGCTGGCAAGGATAAGGGAGAAGTTGGTTCCCAGCAGGATCTAGACAGGATCGAGAAAGGAGCCTGGAGGAGGAGGGGGAGGAGAGGAAGGAGCTGGGGAAGAGAGAGATAGGATGGGGAGGAAGAGGTCCTGAACTATTGGAGGAGAGGGACTGAGGAACTGAGTGTCTCTGTGAGGCTGGAAAACAATAGCCCGGGAATGTGACAGGTTAGGCGATGTGATGAGATTGACTAGAATACCTGTCCTATCCCTGTAAGGTGTTGTGGAAAATGATCAAACACTTAATTAAGCAAAGAACCTCTCAAAAGGCGTCACATTTTGAGTTTTAGTTTTTCTTCATTGTTAGTTAATAAATATTTTTCATTAAATGAAGACTTCTGAAGAAGTTTCATTGGAGTATTGCCCTCCCATATCAGTCATTGGTCCTTAGTTGGTTCAATAAAGTTGGTTTTAGATAATGAAGGCAAATATAGGGACCCAAATGTCAGGTTTTACCCTTAAGTAAAATGCTGAAAATGAAGATCTGTTGCATCAGCAACTTCCACTGAAACAGGGTGGGCCCGTCACTTTAAGCAGTTACATTGGGAGTCTTCATTTGATCCATTTGGAGTCCTCATTTAATCCAACACTCCTTTGTTGTGTTTCCTCATTGCTACACATGGAAATTAATAGACTGTACTAAAATCTTTGGTTTAAATTTAGTACATAAGATGCATATTGTGTGATGCTCTCAGCTGAAGTCTTGAGAGTGAAGTTTACATTTTCCTAAAACTAGCAAATATTGCATTGCTAAATGAAAAAGGCTTCAATAGAAGAATTGTATCAAGGAACTGGCAGATTGCAGATCCTATGATGTATCCCAGTATGTGTACGATTTACCAGGCAGCTTGCTGAAAATGTAGATTTGGGGCCCGTCCATGGAGGTAATGATGTGGGTTGTCTGCAGACTCAACTTTGAGCGACCTATAGACGAGTTTCTAGTTTTGGAAGATTGCTACAGTACTGGGCACCACCCTAAGTCATTGTGACAAAGAAACAAAATAAACAACAAGAAAAGAAAAAGTAGAAAGTAGAAAAAGTAAAGTAGAAAAGAAAAAGATAAGGAGAAAATAAGATTGATGAGGGCAAGAAAAGAGACAAGAATTTTAAGTCCTGAAGAAATCCCTCTACAAATTTCTGTTTTAAGAGGCAGATTTCAAAGGATGATAGATAGAATCACAATGATTTTAAGATTACAAGTGAAAAACAATGTGAAGTACGCAAGGTTACATGGGAAAAAATATCAAAAGATTCTGTCCATGAAGAGCCAAACTGGTTATAAATTCAAGCTTCAAGTATCAAAATTAAAAAGTAGCAGTAAGTTTCATTTTTCCAACAACTTTTAAAATTGTAATGTGATGGGTGTATTACTTGGGATAGAACAGGATTGTTATTATAAACAATTAAATTGGATTATTTTATTTTTCTCCTGAATATCAGATCATGCCAGTGAGTTATCAAGGCAACCTTCAATGTCCAAGATGATTAGCACTGCTGCCTAGGGTTGTTGTAAAGATTAAATGAGATTTGAACTCTGGATGCCAGAATCCCTGGGTTCAAATTATTGCCCTGCCACTAACCAGCTTTATACCTTTGGGCAAGTTAATGCGGCTTAGTTTCTTCATTGGTGAAATAGGATAATAATAGTGCCTACCTGTAGCAATGTTGCCAAAAATAAATAAGTTAGTAAATGTAAAGCATTTGGAAAAGTGCAGGCCACATGGTAGACATTCAACAAATGTTACTCTGAAACATAACATCTATTGTCATTCTCTATAAAAGCACGTACATTTTTAAAAATCATTATTCAAAATAGGGACATACATATGATTTTATAAAGTTATACCTATCTTGAGCCTTAGTCAATTAAATTATTGAATACCCACTCCTAAGACACTCCAAGCTCTGTGAAAAGTAAAACATGGCCCCATCCCCCCGGACACTCAAGCCTTGGTAAGTTATCCTGTTAACTTGGTTTTCTGGGGTAGATATTATGCTATGTTGGGGAATAGCATAGATGCTAATTGAAACTATGTTTTGTAGCACAAGTAAAAGATAGTGCATGAAGGACAGAAGGGGATGCTAATAATAGATCATACCTTGATGTATTTCTAAGTATAGCAGATCACCCAAGAAAAGATGTTGGTATTCTTCCAGAGCTAGATATAGTAAAATGGATGCAACAGAGATACAATATCAGAAAAACTGGATATTCAAGTGCTAAGTCTGCTATTTCCTGATTATGTGACTGTAGGCAATTGATTTGACCTATGTCTCCGTTTCTTCACCTGAGAAACAGGCACATAGCCACTTTGCTGAGTAGCTTGTTTAAATAAGCCAATGTTTGTGAAGATGTTTTATGAACTACGAGATGTTAGGCATTTGTATGTTTTTTTTCATGATTTATATTATATAAGGCTTGCGGATTTCTGAAGATCCATGGCTCAGAAATGAGCACTTAGAATAATGTAGTTTTAATAGGATTACAGAGAACTTTATTATTCTCTGTAGAATTACCTGTAGATCAATAATAGATGGGTAACTTGTGGCAGAAATCAGAGGCCCCAAAAAGTCGCAGCTGGAAGGTGAAACAGGACAGAGAGGTTATGTGTCTGACCTAAGGAAACAGTTCACAAGCTGTGGAATAGGAACTGAACCGGAGGATTCTCCCCTCCGCTCTCCACACCATTCCTTGACTATTTCTCAACTGAGTGGAAGGAGTACAGGCTTTGAAGTCAGACCTGAGTTAAAATCCCTGCTCTGTCACTTACTAGCTGTGACTCAGGCAAGTTACGAAACCTCTGTGAGTCTCACGTCCCTCATCTGCAGAGGGGTAGAATCACTTGCCTGGCAGAGTTGTGGGCACTAGAGATCACGTCTGCAAGGTACCTGCCCAACAGCTAGCTGATATGTTATTTTTCTCATGATTATACACTGCCAAATTTCAAGGCAACTTGAATTACACACTTGCTGAATAGGAATACTAATGCAACTAATAATAGCAACTGTTTAACTGAAGGGTTCCATGTGCCAGGCACAAGTCCAAGTACACTACACCTATGAGTATTTATTTAATCTCCAAAACAGCCTGATGATGGAGGTATTACTGTTACGGCCACTGAGGCTCCAGGAGTGTAACTAACGTGTCCAAGGTCACCCAGCAAGTTTATGGCGGAGCAGGTTTCCAAACCTGGGCGCTTGTGACTCCGGATCCCACTTTGCTAGTTACTGGATTATTCCTGTTCCTCCCTGGCCAGTTTAAGGATGTGGGACAGAGAATGAAAGGACTAGTTGTTTCACGAGAATTGTTTTTTGTGTAGGGTGAGTATTTGCTTTCGGAATCTTCGTTCGGGTAGACGGTATTGGCAGGGGCCAGCGCTTACCCATCATGTAACTTTTGAGTATGTTATGAAGCCTTGTAGAGCTCCACTTTCCTTCTTTGTACAGTTTTATACTTGTCAGGATTGTAGTGAGCATTTAAACGGGGGATGAGGGCACAGTGCTGGCAGCCATCTCCAGTTCTAATCTCTGCTCCCCACTCCCTTCTTAAGTAGCAGTCTGGCACTGAGGACAGAGCCTTGGGGAATGCCTGCTTTCTTTTTCCACTTTAAACCAATGGGGTTCTCTGTTATTCAGCACTCCCATGTTTTAAACCAATGGTGTTATATCACAGGATTCTGCAACTGATCCCCTTGAAAGGGCATTAAAATATTTGCTCACATACCTTCTCATTGATCTGTTACATACTTCCGATCAACTGCCTTAGGTGAAGATGGGCACGTCACGTCGGTCTTTTCACTGATTTGCATCCTGTGTCTGGATATGTGCACTCAGAGCACAGTCCCTTTAAGAACCACTAGCCCTCAGCAAAAATAACCTAGAGCAGCTCAGGTTACTGCCAGGCTCCAAAGACTCTTCAGGGGGTCAGGTTGCTTATTTCTCTGGCACCTACCTCAGCAGGAATGTAGGAAGAAGTTTATTTATGCCAGCAGAGGGGGTCTGGGTGGGTCTGTGCACTGGAGTCCCCACCTCTAGCCAGGAGCCCTCACCTCTGACTTTTTCTGGACGTGCCCCCTATTTCATGGTAGGAAGGTTTTTGGTTGGGCCACTTAAGTGGCATTCGATTCATCGTGACCCTGTCCCTGAACCTGGATGTCGGAGCCAGTCTTTCCTATCAACCCTGGCTTTTGGATTGTTTCTTTGAAAAACAAAAATGAAAACGATATCAAAAGCCATCAAAACAAACTGCACCTCCCATCCCAAAATTGAAAGCATGGCATGGCATGGTGAGGGGAGGTCACGGGAGGACACGGCCTTTTCCCCTGGACCCCCTGTGCCTGCACGTGTCTGTCTCACCAGCCTTTCTTGTCAGGAATGTTTTTACTGGCTGTACATAAGCCCAAGGAACAAAGAATAAACAGGGCCTAATGCTCTGTAAAGATAAACAAACAAACAAATGGAATGAAGTCTTCAATTGTGAAAACAGTGAGATATCTTAAGAGACGGTACAGTGTGGGAGGGGGCAAAGAACCAGCAAGGGCTTAGACCATCCGGGGCCTTGCCTCAGCCATGCTACTGAATTAGCTGAGCTGCAGAATAATTGAGTTTTGTCAGCTAAGTGGTATCTGTGAATGACTCACATTCTTTAATTTTCCTAGAAGGAAGATGTGGTTCAGAGAGGTGGGGTGACTTACCTGAAGTTGCTGAACTTTAGGTTGGAAGTAGATCTGGACCTACAGCCCAAGTACACACATCATTGCTCTTCATCGTGCTGCAATGACATTGTAAAGAGTCAAGATCTCTCCAAGTCCCTGTTTCCTTATCTGGAAACGGGGATTCGGCTACCAGGCATACCTTCTTTGTAGGATATTTTAAGGATCTGCTAAATGAGTGTGGGTGGAAACACTTTTAAAAACTATTAAATTATATATTAATATTAATTAATAGTAAATTATATATATACACATATGATGAGATATATGTACGCTGTGATACCTAATATTTTGTTAAAATTCTTCTTGTGGGAGCATATTAACAAAAATCTGGATTCTTCTTTGGAAATGTGAAGCACCATGAAATTCCCGGATGTATGGTAAAAACTCTAGACTTAAAGTCATTAACCTGACAGTTTTACCTACTAATGCTATCATTACTCTACCTTTCTGAAAAATGGGAATAACAAATTTCTCGGCCTATCTTAAGTTGTCCTGAAGATAACTTTATGAATATATGTGAAAGTACTACATGAACCGTAATGCACAGAAATGAATTATTATTACCAAATATTCCTGAGGGCCACAAACCCTATCCAGAGAGCACATGAGGTATGATTAAGGAGATAGGTCATATATTCAAAAGCAGACTTCAACATTATCTGACCTTGGTGTCAGATAAAGACTGTACTCTGCAGATAGTGATTGCAATGAATTAATAAGTCCTTTTATTATAGTTTCCAAATGGAAGTATAATCATATAGAAGGTAGAGATTTAAATGTTATTTTTACGACGTTCTCAGTTACACCATTTGCTCTAATATTTATATGTCTGATTTATCTCATTTGATATTACAGAATATTTGTGAGTTTTAATTAATATTATCATTATCTGATGAATGAGAGGTCAAAAGATTTTCCTAAGACCTTATGGAATGTGAATGGCAGAGCTGGGAATTGAAACAAGGTCTTCTGGTCCCACATCCTGTGCACTTGCCGCTGTAACCTGTCTCTTTGTGCTGTGTTGGGGGTTCCATTCTGTGGACTGTACTCTTCATTGGTTTCTTTCATTGATACAGTCATTCATTCAACATGAATACTCTATGTGGAACTCTGTCATATTATCTCATACTCCAGGACTAAATCTCTTTGGATAGAATGGGTTGTTTTATGTCTGATTCCTTTAATGGAAGGAGAAGTAGTGACACATACACTTGAACCTTGCAAAAATACTGATTTGGGGTTGGGGGAGAAGAGGAGACAGGCCATGAAAGGGGGAACCACTGATGTCAGAGTCAAAATAAATCTTTGCTGTCCAATAAGGTAGTCCCCCAGTCCCATAGGGCTATTTACATTAATTAAAATTTAAAAATCAGTTCCTTGGTCACACTAACCACATTCCAAGTGTCAATAGCCACCTAAGGTTGGTGGCTACTATACTGGATAGTACAGATATGTAGATATGTGTCTAGTCACTGAAATAGATAATTTTGGTGTCTGATACGTGTATGTATAATTGCACACTGGAAGTGAAATTGTTCTGTTATACATTTCTACCTAAGACATAATGATAGCTACCATTTATTGAGCACCTTCTCAATAAGCACTAGGCATATAATGTATATTATTTTATTTTATCCTAACACCGTTTTTCATACTGGGAATCTGAGAGAGGTTTGAGAGGTTATGTAACTGCCTAAGATATGATAGGGCTATGGATTGATGCCAGTTTTCTTTGATTTCAAAGAGAATGCTCTTTTGTTCTAGCATGCTGTCTTTCTATGTAGCCTAATTGGATTACATCAGGAGTTAACATTCTCAATGCATTGTCTTATCATTCAGTCCATTTCAGTTCAGCAAATGTGCCAGGCAGTCACTCTGTTGGAAGCAGGAGGTGCAGCAATCAGCACAGCACAGTCTCTGACCATAGGGAGCTCCAAACCAAATAGAGAGTTCAGACATATAAAGAATAATTGTGATAGTGGAGCATGGTCTCTGACCCAAGACTGTGTGATGCAACCAGGAGCCATTGAAAGGTTCAATCCAATGAGTGCCATAGTCAGATTTATATTTGGTAAAACTCCCTTTTTAGTCATGGAGAGTCTTGTTTGAGAGGAAAGGGAGAACCTATGATAGTTATTGTATTTACCTAAGTGAAGGAATGTTGAAGGCTAAAACTAAGGTCATAGTGGTGGAGTTAGAGAGAAGATTGATGAGAGAGAGAGGCAACTTGATAAAATTGTCAGGCTTCGGTGATTAGAGCTGAGGGTAAGGAGCAGTTAAAGATGACTCTCTGGTATCTACCTTGGGTGCTTGGTGAATGTTTGGCTTCCTCAAAGGAGATTAGCTATGAGGAAAATGTTGTGCATGAGTGTGTGTTGTGTGTTGTTGTGTGTTGTGTGTATTGTGTACGTGGTGTGTGTTTTGTGTGTGTGAGCAATCACCCTCAAGTAGGTGAATTGCAGGGTGGGAAGGGGTGAAGATAATGACTTAATTGACCACAAGCCCATAAAATATCCAGAAAGCAATCTTATTTGGCAAGTGGAAAAGGCCGCTATAAAACAACGACATCTTTTAAGAATGCAATTTAAAAAATGAAAAATAAAACAGAATCCTGCCATAATACTGAAACTAAAAGGGAGAACTAACCTTATAGTCTAAATATGATGCATCTGTCCTAGGCTAGGCATAGGATAGTGAACTAGAGATGTATTTTCCCATTTTTACATATAGTCACAACATGTAAAAATATTTATTATCATGAGATTCCAATAGTAACATAGAGGATGGATTTAAATATGGCTTCTAGGGAGCCTAATGTTGAAAAGGCAGATTTTTGCTACATTTTCTTTGGTATATGCGCCTCCCCTTCTTTTTATATAATTAAATAATCTGTCTTTAACTTAGTGACCAGGTAATTATGTTGTTTGATATTTCTAAAAGATAAAAGTTAGCAGGTGTTCTCTAACATGGTTTCTGGCAGTTCTTAATTTTAAGCAGCGGTTTGTTTGTGTTGCAACAGAAAATAACCTCATAGGGTTAAATAATTATAATGATAGCATAGGTTCCAATCTAGAGTAAGGAGGTTCCATTTTCTTTAGGGAAAAAAAAATCAGTTGTTCTGCTGATAGTACATTTAACAGACATGGAATTACTGAAACCAGGAGTGCTGATGGTAATAATTTCTTCTGGAACTCAATCTGTGGTCTCTGGATTGATAGTTATGTCTGTACAGTTTGAAACAGTGTCTGCTTTGGAGATTGTCATTCTTTTAAAATTATATGAGGATCCTCAATTCAGATTTGACCAGCGTAGACCACCATGACAGAAGGCTGTCAAATGCATGATGCGGGGTGAAACCTGATTATTTCCGGGTGCCTTGTCTAGTTTTGAGCTATTTAAAAACACGAGCTTCTGTAAAATTTGTGAAACATTTTTGGTTTCTGAGTCAGTTAACTTTAAGTACTTCTTTCTTCTTGGGCAAATACAGACATATCTCATTATCTTGTGTTTTCGATTTTTTTTTCCAGTTTCTTAAAATTTTTTTCCTCTATTCATTTTCAAAATGAATAATAAAATCTTATGAAATAAAATAGACTCTAGATTTAATGTTTTATTATCTCACATGTTATGTTAGGAATTACCTGCAGAGCTGTTATTAATTAGGAACTTTGCAATACTTCTATGGGGAGAGTGATGCAGGTACGTGTGTATTTCTTCAAAGTTGCTTAGCAGTGATGAACTAGAGGGCACCAGCGAACATTTCTATTTGGGTTCTTTAAACTAGGCCACATACTGTTGACACGTATGCACAGGAGAGAAACGTGAATGCTTTGCGAAATCTTAGTACTAAAAATAATTTCCACCTGTATTTATAGCAGTGTTATCATACTTGAGGAAAGTGATGTAGAACCTACCAGTATAGGAAGAAAAATGTCATCTTGTTACTGTTCCTGGAGAGCTGCCCTCTAGAATAAAGCCCTTCAGTTTGTCCACAGTTAGAGCAATGCTGCTCATAAGTCTTCTCCAATTGCATGGGCAGGATAGTTAATATCATTAAGTACTGAGATACATTCTATCACAGAGAAGTGTTCTGTGCCTAATAATTAACTGGGTAACAGTGAAAATCTGTCCACTATTAGGAAAAGATTGGTAATTAAGACTTCCAAATAGGGCATGCAAGTAGGAAGTGTTCAGGTCCCGAGACAGCATTTTGGGTTCCGTCAAAGCCAGTTGCCTTTCTGGTTCATTGTGTCGGCATACTTGCTTAAAGGAAACTGGAGAGGGAACATTTTTAGATATTCAAATATTAAAATGTGCATAAATCCAGCATTTTCTAACATGAAAGCTGTGTGAAAAGACCTTCCTTTGCAGGGTAACTGTCCATATGTTTGAGTGGGAGAAAAAAGACAGATAATTTGAAAACTATTGAAATTGTTACACATGTAAAAAGTTATTTTCCTCCTCATAAAATAAAAAACCAGGATTTAGTCTGAGTTAACATCTTGTCACTTAATTAAAATATTTGCATATTGCATTTCATTGGTTGATTGATTCATTCATTCACCTTTTTGGCACACAGTAATATGCCTACTATGTGTAAAATACCACAGTAGGTATTTCTAATACATGTGAGATTTATTTCTATAAATGATCAAACCAATTCAGAAGAGATATAATTGCAAATATGGTGTGCAAAACGTCCATTTCTTGGGTGAAACTTATAATTAAGCTTAACTCTACTTAAAAGCATGTTTTAAAAGAATATAGCTGCAGAACTGCAATCTGTCACTTTCCTAACATTTATTTGGAAAGCAACTAATGTTCTTCTGTGGATTGATTAAGTGTTAATGTTTGGGGAGCAACGCTTTGAAAAACGAGGGACTGTTATATGAAGGAGAATGTGACTAAGAGAAAAGATTATGTGGCATTTTATAAGATAGCTGGTGGTACTGTTTAATGCTTATAAAGTTGTGTTAAAATTTACTAAATAGCTTGGTATTGCAGGAGCTTATTTAAACCAGCTCTTTGTGGTTATGTCTGGTGAGGAAGCTTAAGCTTCAACTCTCTCCAGCCATTTAACTGCAGCATAGTGACTTCAGGTCTCTTGTAAGAAAGTCTAAATGTAGGCTGTTGAATAATCCCTTTGAGGGCCCTGTAACTATTTTTATGCCTGGATATGCGTCATCAGTGGGTATTTTCTCTGGTGACTTGCTTACATCAGGTCTCCTACCATACATTCTATCAGTGAGTGACTTATGATTGATGGGAACCACGGCTGTTGTTTAGCTTATCTGTGACCTCAGCGAACGGACAACAGGAATTTCCAGGCTGTCACATTCTCTGAATGCTTGAAGACAGGGGCTCACGGTGTTGATCCAGGCAGGTAGCAGAGTGATATTATTCACCAGCGGAGGATGGGAGGAGGGATAGGAGAAGCAAGGGGAGGGAGAAGGAGGGGAAGGGACGGGGAATTCCTTTGGTGAACGGCGGCAATTCTGGCTCAGCTGGTTGCTTCGCCCTTGGAGGCTGTGTTGTGTGGGGAAAGGTGCGTTTTCTGAACCCGAGGAAGCGGCAGTCAGAGCCTTGATGGACGCACCCAGTGACTCCGTGGGGTTGGCCAGGGAGGGCATTGAGTTCTCTTTCATGAGTTAAGATTTTGTTTTTCTAATCAGTTGGGTTGATCCATGAGCCACTGGATTGTTCTGATCCTGGAGAGAAGTAGGGGCTTTGAATTGAAGGTGTACCAGCATTCGTGGCGATGCACAGGAATCCAGTGCTGTCTTTCATCTAGAAATGTTTGGAGGTGATTCGAAAAAGTTAACCTGCACCTCACATCAACACATTTTTGGGGAGTAGAGCCGTGCATTGGTGTATGTGTGTGGAAATGAATTATAACTGAATTCACAAAAATGTTTTCTCATTTTCTTCCTTTTCCCCACCTCTTTCTTACACATGGTGAATAAGTTTCCTGAACCGTAGAATGAGAGTTACCAGCATTTTCAGAGCTACATTTGCTTTGGGATAAGCGTGTCCATCTCCTAAACATTTTTCCTCGTCTCTGACTTCCCGTCTCCTCCTTTTCTTCTTCATCCTCTTTTTTCCTCTTCCTCTCTATTTTTCCCTGGTGTTATTTTGTTTGCAAAAGCAGTTCTTGGCCTTTTGCTGAGTTAAAGATGACCAGATCCTGCACAGATGGAGTGAGGTACATATGTGAATCAAACCGATGCTGGTCTGCCCATGTTTGCAGGCTATCCTTCCAGTGATTATTTTGTTTTTTTAAGCGACAATTAGACAAAATTACAGCACTCTTTTTAGTGTAATGCAATTATATCATTTAAGCATTTAGGCAAAATTGGTTTTCTGATCTTTTAAGACTATTTTCATTATGGAAATATAACATTTATTGATTTGACTATCCAAGTTTTATTCCCCCCTTTCTTCCCCAGCACTGAAGCCATAGCCCCTTAATGTAACAGATTACTAAGGTTACCATTCATGTAACTAATTTCTTACTGGCTTGCCTCCTGGGAACCACATTCTGAGATATATCCAAGAGGCTAGTATCCCCAAACAGGTGCTAGGTGGGGTAAAAAAATTCCTAATGGAAAAAAGAGATGTTTATTCCGATCTTTTGTACCTCATCCGATGCCACTGAGTGCATTATTATTTTGATAGCCTCATTTCCAATTAGCTACCCTAATGGTAAAGATCTGTCCAACTGTCAAGTCATATTGTTTCAATTTCAGACATTTAAAATTCAGATGGCTAAAGGAGAAAGATAAATGAATGCCTTTGTAAACCTCATCTACCAAAAAAGCCCACTTTTCTTTCCTCTCAAAAAATCGCTTCTTGGGTAAGCAGTGTGACTCATGACCAGCAATTTATAATTTGAAATTTGTGAAAGATTAAAATTCAGAACTCTGTGAGTTTTGAGTCATTAGTAGCTGAATGAGGTAAGGCTTCATAATGTATCTAATTCGAAAGAAATCATTAAAGTGTTAGATTTGTTGTTTATGTTTATATCATGATACTTTCTCCAGGAACCACTGGTGACTAGCTTTACTTTCATGAAAGTAACATTATGTGAAAAAGGTACATTTGGGTGTTTGCTCAGATGTTAAGATTCTTTTTTGCCCTACATTGTAGGGGATGTTATTAGAAGCTGTAAAATTCTCCTTCTCTTTAAAATGTATGTATGCTTTTATGTGGAGGAGTGTAAGAGCGGAACCAAACATGTAGGAGGGTTATGTATTCTTCATTAAAAATATATTTCACAAAAGATTATAGTTTGTGTGGGAGGGAAATAGCTGCTTGTCTGCTGATTGCATTGTGCTTATTCCGTGTAAGAACTATTTGAGTTTAGAAAGGATAACCTCATTTTGATAATTTGATGACTGCTTCTGCTTGAAGAAGAGAATGTAATTTCAAGGCTGCATGCTGATGGGCAACAGTAATTATTCTCTTTTTGGCAGAACTTAGCATGGAATCTGCTTTGGTATTTTTGTAACTACATGTACAAATCTTTTCTTCCAAACCTTTTCTTTCCCCCCCTCTCTATGTGCAGAGCTTTTTGCAGTCTTCAAGACTGTGAAATTCCAAAGGTGTAATATCTAATGATATCAGTGTACGGTGATGTATAAATCTAAGTTAGAGCAATACCTTGCCTTGAAGTGGAGTCTTTTTGTTAAAGCAGACCCTTCACTGTGAGTGGATTCCGCTGTATACTTGGTTTCTATGGAGACACTTTTATTACTTATGGATGATCAGAACATTTGAATGTAGTAGGAGTGACTGGCGTATCGGCTTTGGTCAGTACGGCTGGTGGGGTTTCCTGGTTAATATGTGATCTTTCACTAAGTTTCTTGTTATGTTGCAAGGGGATGATGCAAATACCAAAAACCCACCTAAAACATTGAGGCGCTATGATAATTAATTTTACCTTCTTATAGATACGTTACTCCAGTGTTACACAAGGAAAAGAAGAAACCCTCAAAATTATGTAAAATCAGGATAATACCTATAGGGAAGTGTCAGAACAATTGAATGACCTACATATATAGCTCATTCTGGGAGGGTGTAAAAAGATTTCATTTGGCAAATGATTCTTCCGCTTCTTACCTATGTAATTAGTATGTTAACAGCATGGAAGGAATTCCTTAGTTTTATGAATTCTTCTTAGTGATTTTTCAAGTTTCAAGAGGCTTTGTATTTTGCTGTTGTCATTTTACAGATGAGGACTAAGAGGTCTAATAAACCGACGGGCTGTATACCCAAAATTACACATTGTACTGAGAGCAGCTTAGGGACAGGCCCTCTCCATTGGAACTTTCCTGCTGTGGCTTAGGAGCTAGAAGGCTCAGATCTCATAGGTGTGGTGTCAGGAGAGAGCTTGGAGACACTGGGCCCAGTCCTCCTGCAGCCCTGATAATGGTAACAGAATTCTGCTAATTAGGTAGGGCAATGTTTGCATCTTTGAATGTTTTGTCTTGATTTTCCTGGGACAGAAGTTGCCAGTGTCCTTCAGTGACTGCTGTGTGGATCCAGTGTGAGGTCCTCAGATGTCTACTACAAGACATCATTACCTGAGTCAGCAGGGTAGAGGTTCCTGTTGAATGGTGGCTCATAGAGCAGGAACAAGGAGCTCAGTGGTAGATGCAAATCACTCTGGACAACGGTGGATGGAGATAAGTGTATTTCTTGTGGAAATATTTCATTCTACTCTTTTCACTTAGTGTGGAAGATCTATTTTCTATAAAAGGAAGAACCCAGATGCTATATTTTTGGATACAAATGATGGAACTCAGGTCTAAGAATTTTCATCAAAGACATCCTTCTAACTTACTAAAGTTAGATGACACTATCTAATTTCCTCAAAGCTAAGGGATGGACAGGAATATCCTCTAAGATCCTGTGTAGGGGAATTCTTGCTGTGTCTTAAACAGGTTGCTGTAATTATCTACACTCACCTTCTCAGCATTCACTTGCTGCAGAATTTCATCTAAAAATATCTCCCTTTCCAAATCTTTAGATTTTTTATTGGATGTTTAAAAATTCTTGACATGGAGACTTACAGGTATTTAAATAACTAATTGTGCACAAGTGCCTCATTTTCTATAAAATTGCAGTCTGACTCCTGTGTGAACTAGGTAAGGTCATATTGAAAATGGTTTCCTTCTGTTATTTAGGTTAGTTTTATGTGAGTGGAGCGGTATTCACAAGGCCACATAGCATAATCCAATAAATAATTTATCTTCCTTCTGAGGGAATAAGTTTAAGAAAGACCAAGAATAAATGGTACCAACCATGAAAAAGGCCTATGCTTTTTAACTGTAAAGCATAAGATAGAAAACCTCTGTCCTCAAGAAACTTGAGTCTGGTATGGGGAGAAAATGGTGTGTGTCCCATGCTTTATCCAAACTGAGTGCTGGACGCATCAAGGGTGACTGAGGTTTGAGCCCCAGTGGGTCAAGGAAGGCAGGGGTTCCTAATAAGAGAAGGCAGAATCACTGGGGTGGAGACATATTTGATTTTATAGAACTGCTCTGTCCAATAGATGTGTGAGGAACCTGCCATTATGATCGTGACTTTGAGTTATGCCTGGGCGTTGATGGGAAAGAGAAATCAAGATGGAACCCAGCTGTAGGCTGAACTTTGCCTGGAGATGTAGTCAGAGTCAAAGCCATGTTGGCTAAAGGGCAGGTTTGGCCAACTGCGGAAGCAGAGTGGGTCCGTTTTCCCCATTTGTAATGAAGTACTGAAGAGACCTTTCTCTTTTATGTGGAAGACTGTCTTCAAGGAAGGGCACCAAGTGCCTTTAAAGGTGTAAAGCCCTCGGGCCTCTGAGAGCCTGGACTTTGAAAGGCAGTAATGATCCCTGAGAAAAGAGGCTTCTTTGTCATTAATGTAGGACACGTTGGTGACTGTCTGGTGGCAAAGGCCTGCCTGTCAGTCCCACTTGAGGCTCAGCTGTCCCACTGGGAGGGTCCAATTCCTCTCTGACCTTTGTTCCTTTTCACTGGAATCAGTTTTTTTTGGCAAGGCTTGACCTCCTGGAGCAGCCCTCAAGTTATGGGAATCTTGGCAGGAGTGTTGAATTTGTGTCCTTGTGAGAATAATTGTCTGAAATATCTCGACGTTCTCCTGTGTTGGTGGGGATGGATCTCTGTTGGAGAGAGAACAAAAAGGGAATGTAAAAGAGCCGACTTTAGAACCCTGGGAAATAGTGTTATTTGGGGGACAGGAAGAAAAACAGAATCTAGTAGAGAGGAGCAGTGAGGGAGTAGATGGAAGACAAGAAAAGAACGTAAATAAGAGAGGTGCATTATAGAGTTTCCAAATACTATCAAATTTACTTGTTCAATATATATAGAGGGTGTTCTGTATGCCAGGCCCTGTGCTAGCTTCTGTGGATACAGTAGTGAACCAGACATTGTCCTTGTCCTCAAAGAAGTCTTTGGAAGCCAGAGATCTCTGCCCACGTGGCACGATTGAGTGACTTCTGCTGGTGTTTCAAAGAAACCCAGAGAAACAGAGAAGCAGCCTGTGGGGTGAGCCAGGTTAGGAGAGGGGTCGGGGTGGGAAGATGGAGGGATGTGAGGAGAAGACACCGTAGAAGGCTGGTGAGGGTGTTACTGAAATGTCTGACTCTGTGGTCCGTGGTTGCCCAAACAGCTGAAGTCCAAAGGCCTGGGAAGGGTGAGATTAAGGGGCCAGAAGTCAACAGGAGGGCAAAGAGCTTCCTCTCCAGCTGTGAGGAAGTGAAAAACATTTCATGAAAGGAGTCTGGCCTGAGCAAATAGAGATCTGAGTTTGAGATAGAGGAGAAAGAAGGTCCAAGAGGGTTAAATTTGGAATGTTAGTGGAGGGCTGAAAAGGTTGAGTGACTGAGTTGATCCTAATGGTAGCTCATGTACTATCCATCCCTAATGCATTATTATCCCTGATACTCAACCTTTGTGTTCTTCCAAAAAAAAAAAAATTCCCTACTGTATATTTCAGCTACCACTACCCTCGAAAGGCTTTGCCATGTCACACCTAATCTACTACAGCCTTTTAGATGGTACTCCTGACTCAAGTTACTCTACCTGTGATTCATTACTCAGTCCGCTGCAAGGCTCATTTTCTTAAAATACCATTTTTAATAGGTTACTGTGAAGATCTAGAACCTTCACTGGCTACCCATTGTCTACAGTTTAAAGGATGTGCTCCTCCATAAAATGAGAAATGTCCATTTTCACAAGGCTTCATAATTTACCAAGGGCTTCATATACATAACCTTACTGAGTTCTTACAAAACCCGTATGGTGTACAGGACAGCTATTGCTCTCTTTCTAAATTCATAAATGACATAACAGAGGATCAGACAGGTTAAATGACATGCCCGGAGTCACAGAGTTCATGAATGGCAGAGCCAGGAATAGAAATCAGGGGCTTCTGAGTTCAAGTTCAAGGTGCTTTGTACCACACCATGGCCTCACCTTGCCTGTGGAGCCCCATCTCCCTTCTAACCCTGTGATTTCTGTAATTAGGGTGACAAGGTGGTCGGTGTGCCTTCCCTTCCAGCAGGAGTACACTGAGGCCTCTCGGCATCCTTGGAGTCACTGTTGTATCTGCTGAGAACCGCTGGGAAATTGCGATCTAGAGTTGTCAATGGAGACACGTTTCCTGGCTGATTTTCCCTCAGACCGGGAAAAGTCTGTCTCCTGCCAGGACATCTGGGGAGCACAGAAAACACTCTGTACTTCCCTGATGTCATCCTTAGTGCCTGCTTGTCTCATGGGACTTGTAGAGGGGGTTTTCACTGACTTTGCAGTGGTTTATGGATGTCTTTTGACTGCTGGCAGGACCATCTCTTCCCCCTTTGACTGCTCTCTCTCCGATAAGGTGTCACTGAAGCACAGTTTGCCTTTTCACCCAGAGGAACTAATGGTCTGAAAACTTGTTTAAAAATGTATTCTTATTTGTTGTATTAATGAATGTATAGATTTGTTACCATTTAGACATGAATAGTTCTGGGAAATACTGTATACAGAAGGAGGTAGAGCTGTGCTTTGAACTACTTGTTAAAATCAGGAACATTTGTTAGAATGCAATGATTAGTGAGTCTGTGTTAACATGATTTTAGAGTACACTCTGTTTCCATCATTTTTTCATTGTACTGAAGCCAATGTGATTTGGATTTTGACAGTTTGGGGAGGCAATTTACTGTATTCGAAATTTAAATGATATAAAAAAATATGCCTGACAGTTGTCTAGAATATCAAGAATTGCCTCCACTCCTATAAAAACAGATGTAGGAAATACATGCATAAGGATTAGCTAAAGAATGTATTGCAAGAGTGTTGCACTGCCTTGAGGGCTCCACTTTAAGACACACACACACACACACACACACACACACACACTCACACACGCACAAATCCTGGAATCTGTTTGGAAATTGTGACCCTGAATCCTTTAAGCTGTGTTTCCGTGATGAAGGGTGCATCTTTCCAATGACAAAAGCTTAGGAAGAATAGTTGCAATACTTTTTTGTAAAATGAAGTATTTTATAGTCCTCATTGTTTTCCACCCCCTTGTAATAGTACATTCCTCCTGGGAACGATAGCGTACGTCTCAGGAGGCTGAGATATGTATCTCTTAATTTTTTTCTAATGCTTTCCATATGTTGGAATTAAAAGGCCAGTAAAGGTATGGGGGTAGGAATATGAAGGATTCAACTGCTAAACTCTGGATTTTTTTCCCTTTACTTTCTTTAATTTTACCAAAGGTATTATGATATACAAAATACTGGAATGACATACAGTTTGAACTTGGGTAGTGAAGCATTTTAGGGAGGCAACAAGATATGTAAATTCTAAATAATGTTGAATGGAAATATTTCTGAAATGGAATTTCCATTCTGAACTCTTAATGTTGTATTATTTACCTTCTAGGTAATTTTTTGAAGTTTTATTTATTAAGGTACTCATTGGAAATACTGACTTATATTGTGACCTTATATTCTTCATTGGGCCTTAGTTACAATTAGCTGGCCAGGTAATAAAAATTGAATAATTAAAGAGGACATTCTTGGTTAAAAATGATTAGATATATAGGTACTGTTAAAGATTGTTAGTATACCTGTTGGACTGTACAATAAGGTAAAAGATGGTTAGGTAGACTAACTTATATTTTATTTAAAGTATTAGCAAAACTAAAAGAAGCCTGATTATAATATTTGATAAGGAGAAGAACAAAAATATGGAAAATTGATATTTTGTAGATATC
The DNA here is from genome assembly GCF_949987535.1 of Balaenoptera acutorostrata. Lineage (NCBI taxonomy): Eukaryota > Metazoa > Chordata > Mammalia > Artiodactyla > Balaenopteridae > Balaenoptera > Balaenoptera acutorostrata. The sequence continues at coordinate 22,435,401 of NC_080077.1, forward strand.
TTTATGCCAGTCTTTTTAAATAGAGATGTCACGTGACATATCTATAATAGGATTTTTCAAAAGGGCTTACTTAGCCTTTTTGTATATCACCACATTGTTTTTCTCCTACCTTGTTAAGTGACTTTTACTATTAGTGGCACTCAGTTTAAAGTCATCCTCACTTCTTTAGAGCTGCCCCTGTGGCCCATTCACCTCCAGTCTTGCCCCGCCAATGCAGACTATCATCACCCTGCAGCTGGAGACCACGGCATCTTCCACCTCAACTTGATCTTGTACATGGTCCAGTTAACTTGACCATAACTCTCTCAGAGCACCCCTCTTTCTGGTTCAGAATTCCTCAGGGGGTCTTTATTGTTTACAAGATGAGAAGCAGCTTAGAGACAAAAAACAGCATAGGGCTTGGAGTCCAGACACCTGCTTTTAAATTGCTGGGCCTGGAAACATGACTGTTCATCAACACTCCTCAGATTTATATGTTTCTACTAACAGTCTCAAGTTGCTCATCTCCCATACATCTTATCAAAGCCAGTGGTGTCATTCTTTGTCTTCCTATATTCAACTCTTAACAGTGTTTGGAGCAGTTGACCATCACCTTCCTTAATGAAATGCTTGATTCTGCCAGCTTCCCTGATCCTACACTTTCAGGGCTCTTTGTCTGCCTTGCCTTCTCAGTCTTCTTTGCTGGCCTTCACCTAAGTGTTGTAGTCCCCCGTGGCTCTGTCCTAAATCCATTTATCTTCTTTATCTAAACTCTCTAGCAGATATCAATAATTGCATGGTTTCAGATATCATCTATATGCTGGTAATTTTCAAAGTTTTATGTCTATGAATGGGTCTTCTCCTAAGTTCCTGACTTAAATACTTCCTTAATATGTGCCCTGGGCAGTCTGATGGACATTCAAAAGTTAGGAAAGTCCAAAAGGAGCTATCAGTGTCCCCCTGCAACAGCTCTGCTCCCACACCGAACTTGGCCCATTTCAGTAAGTAGAACCACCATGCGCCCCCATTGCTCAGGCCCAAATTCCAGAATTTATCTCCTTCCCTCTGGCTTCCCATTCAGCGCAGCGAGTCCTTTGGCTCTCTCTCCAAAATAACTGCTGAATGAGAGGTCTTCTTACTGTCTCCTCTGCCATAGCCTCAGTTCAAGCCACCAGCATCTGGCCTAGTCTGATGCAAAAACTCTTAGCTCACTTCCCTGACCCCGCACTCCCCAGAGTAGCCTATTAAGTATAAATCGTATAACGCATTCCCTTGCTACAAATTCTCCAGTATATTTTCATTACCCTTAGAATAAAATGCAAGCTTCTCACCATGCCCCGCAGGGCTCTGCCGTTCTGAGCGCATCTCCCTCTACACTCCCCATTCCCTGTGAGACTCAACCAAACGTTCAGCCTTCATTCTATTCCTTAAATTTGCTAACCCCTGCCTCCTTGCTTGGTCTTGCACTTACTGTTTTTCCTGCTTGGAATGTGGTCAAGCCACATCTTCTGAGGTTTGGCTTCTTTTCCTAGTTTAAATCTCAACTGCAACATGCCTTCTTTGGACAGGCCATCTGGGACCCAAGTCTGAGGAGTTCTTCTCTCCATCTGCAATGCACCCGATATCACACTATTGTGATAGAACTTATCAGAACCTGAAATGATCAATTTAATTGTTTATGTGTTTTTTTGTGTGACTCTCCCCACTCTGGACTCTGTGAGGTCAGTGACATTTTGCCACGCCCCTCTGCATCTCAGTGCCCAGCAGAGTAAATAGTGCATAGTGGGCATGTCAAAGTTTTTGTGGACTTGTTCACCACCTTGAGCCCAGTTCCTTATTTATTAAATAAAGGTGTTTGGACAGGTGACTTCCGAACCTGTCCTACCCAGACAGTTTTAATTCTCATCATGTCTCAGCCCCCTGATGGAGTCCACTTACCTCCTTAATGTCCTGTGAATGGGCTGTATTTATTCAGGTCTTTAGGCCTTTGCTTACTCTCTTCTCTCCTGAATGTCCTTCCCCTCTTCTGTGCCTGACAGATTCCTTAAGGATTTCCCTTCTTCTCCTTTTGTCTGTAACCCTCAGAGAGGAATGTAATTGTTTTATGTCTATGTGTCTTGCCTGTGCTACTAGATGGTTAGCTCCTAAGCATGGGGCTATAAATTATAGTTATAACTTTGAATCCCCATGACAGCTATTATGGTGCTAGCCTATACCACATACTCAGTACATGCCTTATAACTCAGTAATGAGGGCATGATGTCCCAAAATGTTGATTTCAGAACAGTAAGAATGTTTGGACTGTTTTACTAATTTACTTGGAACAAAACATTTTTAAAAAGCAACCAAATAGGTATATCTTTTTTAAGCCTGAACTGGAGAAAAAAAATACCTGCAAATGGAAATTTGGGCTTATGATGATGTGATATTTTGCAAACATTTGTAAGCAATCTTAACAAAAAAGTTTTTAAAAAATATATATTCATAGATATTTGAAAAGAGAAATAAATGGGCATTGTGTTCTTATAAACTGAGGTTAAAGCTTGAGCTGGGTTTTTAATTTGGTTTGGTTGGTTCAGATATTAGGAATTTAGAGAAGCTCTATGAAAATATCCCACCTACACATTTTGAATATCCACTTCCTGCTTATCTTCGGAACAGCTTGGTTCTTTTAATAGCAAATGGCTGAGTGGAGGGGGAACCATTTGTAGTGGGTAAATTTAAGTACAGTGTGTCCTCCCATCCCAAGCAGAAGTCATGCTAACTGCCCAGGGATTGGTGCAAATGTGTTTGCTTTTTGCTGTTGGCCAGATGCCTGAAAACTCAGTAACTCAGGATGTTACCCATTCTTATACAAGTAGAAGAATTACTGGTCAAATTTTTTAAAAATTCAGGCGCTAGGGAACACCTCATCTATTCTTGCTATAAACATGTTGATTTATTATGTTTTTTTAGAGGCTGTTTTTCAAATTTCCGTTGGCTAGGACAGGAAGAGCTGGTGTTGGGGAGAATCACAGGCTTGTTTCTTCATTTCGTGTGTAAACCTAATGCTGTATGATTGTGTGTATACACAAATGGTAAATTCCTCTTAATCCAGAGTGGCTGGAAAATGTGTGCTCAAAATTAAGGGTAATCATATATTCCATTCATGGATTAACTGTTTTCAAAGAATTCAGTCAAATACACTGATAGTATTTAAAATTTACTTTTAATAACATAAATGGCGCTTAGTAGCCCATGGTAATCATTGTGTACATCAACTATTGGTGAAGAGCATTATTCTAAATAATGCCTGTGATTGGATTAATTCTTGGTCTATCCCAGAATTTGCTGTTTTGCATAAACGGCTTGTTTTCGAGGCATCCATTTCTTTTGGAAAAGTAGAGATGAGAAAAAAAAAGTCTGCTTCTATAAATATCTTGTTTGGGGTAAATAGTCATTTTTTTTTTCTAGTGAATAGATGCAAAGGATTTCCCAAAAGGTTGCTGTACTTTTGCATGGGAGAGCTGGGAGAACACTTGTTGGGTGCACTGTGGGCTGTTGAAGGCAGGGGAATCTTGTTCTGTGTCCTTATACAGCAGCCTCATGCTGGGGTCTAAGCTGTGTGGTGTCTGGAAAAAGGTTTGCTGTGTAATGCTTTAGGATTGGCGTTGCAAATTCTTCCTGTTAGGGGAACATTGCTGATATGGATGGTGGAAGGATTGTATCCTATGGCTGCTGGTGTGACCCAGTTAGATCCCTCAGGGAATTAATACCTACGGAGGTCGGGGCTGAGGAGACTGGCAATATAGAGAAACAGTGGTTTCAGGGTGCCTCAATCGAAAAGGGTGGGAACCATCTGGGTAATACACCGAAAAGTGTCGGATGGGAAGTGAACCAGGAAGAAACCCAATAACGCATGGAATTTTACTGTAACCCTCAAAATTGGCCATAAAAGGGCGGACTTCAGTTTCAGGGAAAGGTTAAATATTTAATTCAGACCTATGTGTTTAGGTAAATCACAATATCTCTTTAGTTTGTTTTGGTAGGATGACTTGGACTTTTTCCTTTTGTTTTTGGGTAAAGACGTGAATGCTCTTTAAGTGATACTCTGTGATATTCTGTGGGTTTCCTTTCCCGGTGAGCTCACCGGCTTGTCATCCCCCAGACTCATCAGCAGCTGGTGTTTCACCAAGTAGTAGTGTGACTTTCACCACACATTTGCTTGAACAAAAAAAGAAGGCATCAATTTATACTTTAAAATAGAGTTTGAAAGGTTTTATGAAATCACCGTCCATTTTGATTAATTTTTGCCAGCAACTGCCCGCACTTGGGCTTTGTTCTTGGTTGGGTCATAACTGTTGAGGGAAGAGTGCTGCTTTTTTGGAATGGTTCCAAAGACTCATTGTTCCAGACATCGGACATCCTTATGTTTTTCAGGTTCTACGGTATTTGGTCTAAAGCAGATTAATTACTGAACTCTCAGTGAATAATTAACCATTTGACTTGTTCCCAAGTTATATACTCACTGGGTTAGAAAAGATTTCCCAAACTACTGAAGATAAGAGAAGGTTATTCCTGGTTTCACAATGTCCGCATTGTTACCGACTTGTGTGTATATGTGAGAGACATCAGGTAATACCTACGCACTGGTCCAGCTACTCAATCAAACCACTTCCTGGGGTTTTCTCCGGTGATGGCAGTGATTCAGAAGATACCACAGTAGTTTTAGAGGACTGCTCCCTGCGCGTAACACTGAACCTGAATGACTGGGAGCTGTCAAATTCAAAAGGAGCATTTTTGTTGCACTACCATTAAATCTGCTGTTTGCTTTTGCTCAAAGTTGCATTTCAGCCGACTTTAGGATTGCTTGTCTGTTTGCTTTCAACAGTATACTTTTAAAGATTATTTACTTTATAGTAGTGGGTTAATGCCTAATTTCCATCACTTAACCAGTCCATGCCTTAGTTGAGTTCCCACTATGTACAAAGTCCTGTTGGAGGCCTGGGGCTCCACAGGCAAAGGTAAATCATTTCCGGCAAGGTAGTCATTTGTACCCATTCAGGAGGTAGTGGTACTTGGGGAGATAAGAGATCAAAATAGAGGGGCCCAAAAGGGTGTTAATGTAAACATATGCAATGTTACTATTACAGTTACGTATTTCTATGATTTTAGTTTATAAGTCTATTACATCAGGGGTCCCCAACCCCTGGGCTGCAGACCAGTATTGGTCCTCGGCTTGTTAGGAATGGAGCTGCACAGCAGGAGGAGTGGCGGGCAGGTGAGTGAGTGAAGCTTCATCTGCCGCTCTGCATCGCTCGTATGACCGCCTGAACCGCTGGCACGCCCCCCCCAACCCCCATCTGTGGAAAAATTGTCTTCCATGAAACGGGTCCCTGGTGCCCAAAACACTGGGGACTGCTGTATTGCATAGTGTGCTGCATAAGGTAAATTTTGTATTTTTAGGATTTAATTTACAGTATAAAGATGCAGATAGAATTTCTTTTATAAAACTTTTGTTTTATTATCTTCCTTAAAAAGAAAATAAGAATTTTCATAATTATCTGAAATCACAAGATATGTGTTCTTTTCCATCCCTTCAGAAGCTCCAAAATTGCACTTCTGGCCTTTGAGTAAACAAGAACCTTGGGAATTTCAGACAGTAGTTCTCTCCTTGGTTATTTTGACACTTGACTTGCCTTTTTCCTTCCAATTCTTGCAAACCTTCTCCTACACTCTTGGCTCGATGATCCAGATCTAAGGAGATCACGTATAAGGAAGCATTCTGTAAGCTGGGAGGTATTGTGAATAAGCATATATTATTATTGCTATTATCATTGTTGTTACTGTTTTCATGTAATCACTGTTTGCATTGTCCTACCAAGCATACTTCACTTCTGCAATGTCAGAGATGACTGTGACTATCTCAATATAGAAGCTACTTTCTGCTTGAGCTTAAGAAAATTTGGTTCACTGATGGGACCTTGTCATAGGCAAAATGTTGATTTCACCAGACCTGCTATTGGCGTCCTGACTGAGATTGTGAGATTGTCAGAGAAAAGAGGTGATGAGGAGGTTTATAAAGGGAAAAGATTCAGTCTATTTATATTGTGTGGTAATTGTGCGTTGTTTGGCTATCTGCATACCGTGAGGCTCACTTTACAAAACTGATACTTGGTTTTTATAAATATCTTTATTCTTAAAGTGAGAGGCTGTTCTTGGTAGTGGTTAAGAGTGCAGGCTCTGGAATTAAATTGTTATGATTCTCATCCTGATTCCTTCATTTCTAGCTGGGTGAAAATTGGGCAAGCTTTTAATCACTTTGTGCCTCAGTTTTTTTAACTCTAAAATAGGGATAATTTCATTACACGGTAGGGTTGTTATGAAGCTTAAATGGAGTAATGCATCTAGAGTAGTTTGCACTCAATATAGATTAAAGAGGAAATAAAATTCTGTGTTGAAGTGATGACGTACCATTTCTTATACTGTTTTAGGCTCTATTTGATGGAATTTGGTTGAGTTTGACACTCTGTGTCTTGAGAGAAAGAGAAAGGGACGAGGAGGGGTGGTTAGAGCAGAGGGTGCACGTGGAGGAACACGAAGGAAGGTGTGGGGCTGGGGTGGCCCTTCCTAGACACAAGCCCACGTGCTTTACGGTACTCAGCAGCTTACAGAGTTCTCTTACATACGTATCTTCCCTTCAATCCTCACAACAACCCCTATTTTATGGAAATGGGAACTGTGCCTCGGAGATACTCCTTGACTGGCTCCCAGACAAGTAGCCAGAAAGGGGCTCAGGGAGGTCAGAGAAGCAGAACTCCTAGACTTGGGTGGTAATGTCCTTCCAGGACATGGTCCTTCTCTGCTGTATACAAGTGTTTATGATAACCTTGGTGCTGAATCCCAAAGGAGCAGAGGGTCACATGCTGCTGCAGACCTGGGGGGAGGGTATTGGTGGAGATCTGGTGGTAGGGGCGTCTCCTCCTGTGGCCCTCAGAGTACTAACCCGCCGCTGTTCAGGGCTGGTCTTGCCACTGCTAGGGTTGTAAGCGTCCCCTAGCTCCTCTTGGCCTCTGTGTGACGATTGTGCTTCATTTCTCTGAAGGGCCATTTTGAATTGGTGTTCTATGGGAGAATTTGTCAGTCTGTCCTTCTTGCTCGGGAGGAAGGGAATGAACGCCTATTGAGTGGTCAGACACAAGCGATGCAAGATTAGCAGTATGCATATACCTTAACCTAGGCCTGTTTGGGGTCGCTGTGTTGATAAACTTGAAATTACTAACATATATAATCTAAACCTTAGTTTGATTTAAGTAAGTCTTCTGATTGTGAGTCGGTTCAAGTGTACATTTAAAAATGGTGGTTGTTATATAATATGTATTTTACTTTTGTGGGGGGCGGGTTCTAAGATTAAACACAGCTTTAAAAGTTCGATTTTCTCCTTATCCTGGTGGTCCTATTTGTCATATTAAAAATCAAGTGATCAGGGAAAATTCAGTAGAGTGCTTTGGAATTTTAAAAACATTGAGAACAAATTAAAATTGGAAGAATTAATTTATGCTTGCTAACAAGTAGAGACTGAATTGATTTTAGTATTATATTTAAATACATTATTTTTATGAAATCATTTTCTCCTCTGAATAATAAATTTATATATAGTTGATACAATATGTTTTTCAAATAAATAAATTTGTTTTTATGCATTAAAATTTTGATTAGCGGTAATACTTTTTTTTTTTTTTGGTCTATATGCACTGTATTTTTCAGAGAAGAGGTAGGTAACAGTGATTTTTTTTTAAAGCAACATCTAGACCAGGTATTCTCAATCTTGATACTGTTGACATTTGAGTCTGGACAGTGCTTTGTTGTGGGTAGGCTGTTTTGTGTATTATAGGATGTGTAGTAGCGTCCCTGGCTACCCACCAGTAGTCACCAATAGTACCCCCTATTCCCAGTCTTGACAATCAAAAATGTCTCCAGACGTTGTGAAAGGTTCCTGAGAGAGCAAAATCATCCCCAGTTGAGAACCATTGATCTAGGATTTTCAATATATACTCAAATTGTCTACCTTACCTAAATCTATATTATTTTATAATTTTGAATAGATGTTCAGAATCATACCAAAAAGAAGCAAATACTATATTTATAGAGGCAATAAACTGTACTCATCAATTATGAAAAAATAAGATTTTTCTTCACTATGCATTGAAATGTTTTTTATGAACTCTCAGTTACCATGACAAATCCAATTTACCAGCATTCCAGATGTTTGGATATTCTGTCTCCTCATTTTCTCTCAAAGTAGATGTATCCCTTTGATTCTGAATTAATTTATAACAATGACTTTTTTTTAACTTCACATAACTGGAAATAATAGTGTGGTTTGCCACATATTAAATGCTCTCTCTGATAAGAACATTCTATATGTTCCTCATGCACATACTGAAAGGCTTCATTGCCTTTACAGATGAACATGTGCCTCAGTGAAGCCGTTGTGCAAAAGGTGCTGAAGTTTAGTTTCAGAAACCCCTTTCTGGACTTAGTGCATGTTTTAGCATAAGGAGACAGATAGGTACACCTGGCTATTAACTCCCATAGGGATACAGACATTTCACTTGGCCCAGGAATTACATGACTGCTTTCTAAAATGTGTTTTGTTAAGGATAGAACATATTTTTTATTCTTGTGAACCATGAACTGAAGCTTTAGCCAATCAGAGGAAGGAATGGACTGTAAGGTAAAAGGAAGTATTTGTTCCGTTATTATAGTACATGGCCTCCCGCCATCTTTGATAAAGGATTGAAGTGTTGTGCACCCAAAGTCTGCTGCCCTCTTGACCCTTCATCAGTCATCAGCCAGACTGTGAGGTTAAGTGAACGGTGGCTCAGTAGGGTAACTATTGTTTAAGCATTGTGTAACTCTTGAAAACGGAAATTACTGACACAGCAGTCTTGCAATGTGGTGTCTTTCTAGTTTTAAGATTATAGACATATGTTTCCTTTCTGTTGCTAATTGTGCCAATTAGAGGTACAAGATAATATATAGGACTTGAAGTTGGGTTATTCAGATGGGTGACCCTGAGACTGTTGGAAGTTTCTTTTTTCTTTTTAAAAATAAGAACATAGACAGACAGAAATGACCTAGCACAAAATTTCAAGAATTTCACATGGGATCCTGTTGGAATTTTTATTGTCTTAAAACCACTAGGGTGCCTTGCAACTCTTGCATGCTACTCCTCCACTATTCATGTATTAATTACTGAAAGCATATTTTTGCCCACATGTTTTCTAAGTAACTGATAGCACATACAAATCCTTTCATCACATAGCTTATGTTTTTTCTAACTAGCTCAGGAAAACTTTATAAGAGCTATGTCCAGTATCCACAGCTTTATGTCATCTCATCTCTATATTTATGCCACGTTCTTAAACAAGTAGAGTAATATATCAGCTGCAGCTGTTGCTGACCAAGGCTGTTGGAGAAGTGGGTGGAGGAAGAATCAGAGATGCTGTGTTCAGGTTCTGTGTTTCAGAAGCATATCTGTTGCAGTCAATCTGTGATGATAACAACTGGCTTGTAGAAGGCAGATAAAGCCAGATATGTGTTTCATCTTTGACCAAATGTACAGTAGCTTGGATGCCATAGCAATAAGTACTGCTGATAGTTAATAAACTGTTTGCGGATATACGATTGTCTGACTTGTACAATAAGAAATACTCATTAATGTGAAATATTCATTAGTTTTGGCTGCAGCCTTTCTATAAAGTTATTAACATAAAGCTTGATTTTTAATAGCATGCAACATTTTAAAAGAGGACAAATGAAAATACATAATAGCCAAAGAGTAAAATATATGTTTTCTGATGTCAGTGGGCAGTGATGCTTTCTAATTAAATGTATTTTGATTAAAGTAAATGTTTACACCAAGGCACATATCCAGTTGCTTATTAGAAGAATATTAACACCACACTTACTAGAGCTGGTTAGGAATACTGGACTTAGTATAGTCCTATCTAAGATTTCTCATAACCCACTGGATCTCACCTTTCCCCATCTTCCATCATTCTCATCTTCCAGTTTACCATGAGGGCCGAGAAGAGAACTAAAAATCCCCATCAAAAAATTGTAGCCAGATTTTTATCTTTTTTCCCACTTTTTATAAAGACAGTTCAGGGGAAAGAGAAACTATTTTTTTAGTAGCAGTTAGAAAGGGATAATTAGTCATGTTGGGCTGCGTCTCCTTGTTCTTTAACCCTGTTGGGGTAAAATGAAATCCTGATATGGTCAAATCAATTAAGGGAGAGACTTAACCTTAAAGATAAAAAGAAAGCCCTTTGACAGTTTTACATATTAGACCTCCCAATAATTCTTCTCACTGTCATTAACATCAGAATACATACTGCTTTTGAGATTGTCCACATGGTTTCTAAGTAACTGATAGCATATACTAATTCATTAGGCTATAGATGCCTTACAAAGACAGCCTCCCAGACGAAATACTTAACATTAAAGATAGGTGCTTTGATATGGATACACATACACTGGACAAAGATAATAAAGGAGTTAGCTCTTACCTAATTCTGAAAAAAAGCTTCACAGCGACATGGAATTTCAGGAACTCTTTATTGCTGAAATATCTGTGTGGCTGGGGGTTGAGGAAAAGGAAGTGCGTGCCAATGTTTATGCTCAGTGACTTATTAATAGCTAACATTTACTGAGTACTTACTCTGTGCCAGGCGGGAGTGCTTTATATGTACAGTTACCCCTCAGTATCCCTGGGGAATTGGTTCCAGGATCCCTGCAGATACCAACATTTGTGGATGCTCAAGTCCCATATATAAAATGGCATAGTATTTGCATATAACCTTCACAAATCCTCCTTTATACTTTAAATCAGCTCTAGGTTACTTATAATACCTAGTACCTTGTAAATGCTAGGTAAATCGTTGTAAATACAATGTAAATGCCATGTAAATTGTTGCCAGTGTGCAGCAAATTCAAGTTTTGCTTTTTGGAATCTTCTGGAATGTTTTTCTGAATATTTTCAATCCTCCGTTGGTTGAATCCCCAGATGTGGAACCCACGGATATGGAGGGCCAACTGTATTAACTTATTTAGTTATCCAACAAGCTTTTGAGGCAGTTACTCTTACTACCTCCACCTTCTAGATGAGGAAACTGAGGCACAAGGAGAATAAATAACATGCTTAAGGTTCTAGAGGTAATAAGAGGCAGAGTATGCCTCTTAACCAATGCACCCTGCTGTCTATCTAATTTAATTTCCATCACAGCCCTGCAAACTAGGGGTTTTCCTCACTTTACAAATTGAAGAAATTGAAGCCCAGAGTTACCTTTGTCAAAGTCACTGGTGGCCAAAGGCAGAAGAAGGATTTGAACCAAGGTCTGACTCTCTCGAAGGTCTGTGCCTTTTCACTGCAAGAGGAGGCCTTCTTGGGAAGGCTCAGTGGCCCAGCTGGCACACACAAAATATGGGAGGTCTAACTCTTTCCTTGTAAAGACAGTTAAGGTTATAGAGAATCCTGTGTAGGTTGTTCATAGCTTGTCATAAGGCAATAGAGTAGTTGTTTACTGAGGCATGAGAAACCCCTTCTGGCTCAACTCTCTTCCAGAAATCATCTGCCTCTGTCATCCGCCTGGGTTGTGCTTCAGTTCGTTTGGTGTGCCTCTTTTCAATGCACTGGGCTGTTCTATTCCTGTTTATAAATCTTCTAAGTGTGCACATTACAGAAGTAATTAAATTGTCATTATAATTTATAGTATGCCTGAAGTCAATCATTAATTAAACTGCAAGAGAAGAGAGGTGGTGGATTCATATGCATTTATTAAGTTACTGTATTAATTATTCAAGGATTTAGAACCAAGTGAAAGAGAAAACAAATGGTAACACTAGTCTTTAAAGGTTTTTCTATTTCTGCTCTTCTCAGTTCAATAATTTGAGATCCTCACTAGTTAGTAGCATAACCCTAATGTCTTTGGGGGGTAACTTTTAATGAATTAGGATTTTTAGGTCTTTCACTCAGCATTTTCTTATAATGCTCCTGGCAGCATTAATGCGCACCATCCCACATCCTAACTGAATAAGCAATTAGAAATATAATAGAAAACAAAACTTAAATTCATGGGTTATATATTGCAGTCCAAATTCTGTCTTGAACTATAAAAATGGTAGCATTTTAGATACCTGGAATCATTCAGAGGAGACTTGGTTTTCCCAGAGCCATAGTGACTGTTAAGATGCTTATTTTCTTATTAAGGAATACAAAAACCACAGCAACAAAAACAAAAAACCAAATAGGGTATAATTAAACTCTTGCTGGAGGAAACTATTTCTGAAGAGTTTACTTTTCAATTCTAAGCTCTAGTGCATATATATGTATATTTATTACGTGAGGGGAGAATTGATAACTTGGATAGGTGTTTCAGCCCCTTGGGAAGTAATTACAGTTTGTAATGGAATTGGCTGAATTTGTTCTTTTGGAATTTGGGCCTTCAGGAAAAGGAGAATACTGAGAGACATGATCAGGTGTCATCCACGTGAGTGACAGATTGTGTGCAGTGGATTTTCCCCTCCTCGTGTTTAATTTTTTGGGGGGTGGATGGAACTGAAGGCTGTAATTCCAAAAGAGGCAATCCTTAAAAAAAGAAAAGGCAATGGAGAGCAGAATAAAGACATTTAATTGAGTTATGTATTAGCAAATGTACATGCCTAGAAGTTACTAGATTCTCAGACAACTCTTGGATAAACAAGTATCACATGTAAAGATTCCAGTTTCTTTGCCCCTCTATGTGCATATAAGATATCCTCAACTTATAAACAGTTTTCTTGGATAATATTTATTTTTCTTTGCTGAGTCACAAAAGCTGAGTTGACCTGTAAAGTACTTGAATTATTGGTAATAATTAAGGAGTTACATACCTGGGTGTCAGTTTCTCTGCAGAAATGCATTCTGAGTGATATTGGGGAACACAGCTCTTTCTGCTATTGTGGGAGCAGTGTCTCTCCTACTTCTGATTTCTAGGCTTCTCCTAGAGTTCTTGATTGAAGAGATGCGGGGAGGCTCCTGCTGACACTCTTGTGGGCTGGAGAGTAGGGGAGAGAACCCGTAAAGGTCGGTTTTGGTTTCAGGCTGCAGGACTAGGGGGGAGAGGGAGGCGAAAGAGTGATATCCCCAGTGTGGGTAGTGGAGGGAAAAGGAATCCCCTACGGCCCTTTTGCTGGTCTGGCTGCTTACTGGGTGGTCTTTCCAGTGGAAGAGCGAAAGGTAAATCATGTACTTTTAATTTGAAAATTGCTAACACATATATATCCTTTTAATACAGTCTTTGTTTATAGCAGTATAAACATTTTTCCATACTGGAACAAAAGCTACATAAAATAATAAGGATGATATTTAAATAAAGATTTTGCATATAAATGTGTTTTAGGGACCTGTGGACTATAAATATTCCTCAAATCAATGCTCAGTGGAATGTGAGCTTTTCCATAGAAAGATATGCATCTAATAAGATCCTAGCTCCTGTCCCAGAGTTTGATAAATTACAGGCCCTCAAAATGTGTAACATGTAAAAGCATGGTTAGACGAAGATAGATGTGAATTATTGTGAAAACTTTGATTTGATATTTTTCATTTACTTTAAATCTGGCATGACATTTACTGTTGAATTTGACCTCTTTGGGGAAAGACTTTCTAAACTTATTTCCTCTTTACTTCTAAGAACTCAATTAAATCTGTAGAAGGATTCATAACTTGATATTTGCCATGCACTATCTTTAGAAATATTTTGTAATATTATATCTTATATGCTTTTTTTTTCACACACACACTGTATTTTATTTTTACAAGAGATAAATAAACTGACACCAAGCATTGTAAATGGATGACCACCACAAAAGCAACAATGATTGCAATTACCAGACACGAAACACACTCATACTATGTCATTACTTGACATTCAGTCCAGTAATCCTCCACTGTAGCAACTCCTTTACTTTGCAGTGATAATTGATTTGTATCTTATGTGCTTTTTGATTCTTCAGAAAGCAGTATTTTAGAAAGTTTTTTATGCATAATAACCATTAATAGACATTAATAATCTAAAGAAGTTAATTCGTAATTTCCAAAAAGATCTTAGGTTTTAAAATAAAAGTAGTGTCTGTGTTAATGTCAGGAACATTGACAAGGCTGAGAAAAGATTTTGCCTGTATTCAAAATTTATATTAAAGAAACCCAAACTAGTAGAATTCAGAGTTTATTTATACATACAGTTCTGCTATCTGAGGTTTCATATTAAACTTTGTGGTGTTTTATGTATGGAGCTATGGACAGAGAATTTATAAGAAAAATATAACCAAATCTGTTTTTGCCATTTTTATGTATTTCATTTGCTACAGTAACAAATCCATTATTCAATATATTTTTTAAATGTTGGAAGTATTAAAAATTGAGGAAGAAGTGACACTTGTCTTTCACATCTGGAATCTAATACAAATAAATTTGTTTCATGCTCTCTTGTAATTATGTTAGTCAAACACATGTTTCAATTATTAGTGTTTCTTCTCTGTTATGGAGATTTATATAGTAGAAAAAGAGAACATAGGGCTAGATGAAGATTCAGGTACAAAATATTGACAACAGAGTCTTATCGAGATTGCTGGGCTGATGTGCTTCCTTAACTTTATAAACCTAAAATCTGAAAAAATTTTCAAGTGACATTATAAAAATCCAAATGCTGTTTCATTGTTGTTGTTGTTGGTTTTAATCATTACATAAATCAATGGCTCTCAAACTATTTTCCCCATCTTCCTGCAGCTGTCCAGAATTACCATCTGCTCTTGCAGGTGGACCAAATTCTAATCTCTAGTAAGGCTTGTCACACTGTCTGGTCTGCTTACTTACCATTTCTTTCTTAGGATCCCACTTTGAAATGGAATCCTTTTCTAAATAGAAGTTCCATACACTGAATTTTATCTATTTATAATTTGAAAGTGTGGGACTGACAACTTTGAACCTAAGAAGACATGAAATTGTTTAGAGGGAAAGGATGAATTTCAAGGGCATTTATTGACAACTTGGAAAGAAAGCCAAAACAGATCTTGTTCTTTGGAATATTAAATTTTTAACATCAGCCTGACTGCAAAATGTGTATGTGTGTGTTTTTGTGTGTGTCTTTTAGAAATTCCTGTTATTTGTGTGGTGCTGTTCTACTTTATCCAAGGACACCTGCAAGAAACAGAATAATTTCGTTAGGTGGGTCGTGTTGCTCATAGTTCATCAATGTTACTGCATCAGATCTTTGGTTTACATGGGACATGGCCTTCCTTTTTTTCCTATGCAGAAACTAAAGCTTATTCATCTCAAGCTTATAGTAGGATACATTTGTTTTACTTTTTTTTTTTTTTAAAGGAATTCCTTTATTTTTATTTTTTATTTATTTATTTATTTATGGCTGTGTTGGGTCTTCATTTCTGTGCGAGGGCTTTCTCTAGTTGCGGCAAGCGGGGGCCACTCTTCATCGCGGTGCGCTGGCCTCTCATTATCGCGGCCTCTCTTGTTGCGGAGCACAGGCTCCAGACGCGCAGGCTCAGTAGTTGTGGCTCATGGGCCTAGTTGCTCCGCGGCATGTGAGATCTTCCCAGACCAGGGCTCAAACCCGTGTCCCCTGCATTGGCAGGCAGATTCTCAACCACTGCGCCACCAGGGAAGCCCAGTAGTATACGTTTGTTAGAGCTCACCATTATTAGCAAACTGCTTCTATAGATCAATCATGTGAGTATTACTACTGGGGAAGGCCATTCTAATTGATCTGTCAATGAACAGGGAAAGACTTTGCTGCTTCCTAATAAAATACAACAGTGATCACGTTTATTTCCAAACATATAGAAGCAAAGAGGCTTTGTTATTCTAGCCAACATTTGTCTTTGTGAATGCACTTCAGCGTTTGCATATGCTGCTTGTGCTGCCTTCATTTGTCACTTGTTGTTAGTGACTCTGTTGAGGTGTTTTCCAGTTATCTGATGCATGTACTCTCTAAGTAGATTTTTAACCTCCTTGAAAATCGATCCAAGTCTTCTATGAAATGATGGTTGAATTTTAACTTCTCTTTCTCTTTTATTTGTTCCATAGTTTAATGAAGCACCTAGAAATTAAAGAGGATTTACCTCATTTTAAGAAGTCTATTTATTACTCAGACAAGTTGCAAAATTTGTTAGGAATAAGGCCTTCTACCAGGGCCAGTAGTGACAGTAACAGATAGCTTGTGGAACTTTATAATAGGAGTGAACATATAAGTAATGAAAAAAAATCTTGAAACAGATGATGAGTAATATGAGTTTATTTCTCTCACATTAGGAGCTCCTTTAAGTTTTTATCCTCTTGTTCTTCTTAATATTAGTGGGAATCATGTGAAGGGAACACATGTACATTTAAGCATAATTGTGACTCAGAGTTTTTCTTATCCATGTTACAATTCAGGTCTGAGAGGATCTCTATTTTCTTTGTTGAATTTCTGCCTTTTAAAAGGAGAACTTGTAGGAAGGGGGGAAGTGTTTACACTTTCCCTGTTGTGAAGTGTAACCCAAATGAAGATTTTGATTTTGGTTAGAATCCTTCCCTTTCAGTGACTTTCAAAGGATATTACCTCAACTTCTTGCCTAGCAGGACAGCAATAAATATTTTATTTTCAACTTCCTTTAAAAAAATTCTTTCTCTGGTCTTTGTTTGGACAAGTTTACGTGGATTAAGTCTTATTGCTTTGCCTCTGAGAGGATGTCGTTGGCTGAGAAAATGCCGCAGACTTCTCTAGTAGTGACCAAAAGTTACAGTATCAGTAAAAGAAAAAAAAATACAGACAGAAATCTGTGTTTTACTCCTTTTTATATTTCTACACTGTCTACATGGTCCCTGGCCCCAAAGTAGGCGATCACAAGTGATTCATTTAACAACACTCAGCAGATGTTGTTTTGAGCACCTGGTGTGTGCTAGGTGCTCAGCAGAGTTTCCACCTCCAGAAGCTCTGGGTTTAGAAGAAAGGCAGATATTAACGAACTCAGTGCAGTAGGTGAGGGTTTCCACAGAGGCCGGCACAGAAGGGGGGAGGTTGTGAATAACAGTGGAGGGAAAGAGGCATTCATTCTGATATTAATCAATCACTTGCTGTTTTCTAGGCACTGTTTAAGGTGTCCAGGCTACAGGGAGTAAACAAAACAATACTGCCTCTCTTGAGAAGTTTCTATCCTAGTGTGGGGGACAGATATATATCAACCTTCCTAGCACATATGCTTTGTGTGTATGTGTGTGTGTGTGTGTGTGTGTGTGTGTGTGTGTGTGATTTAGGTAAGGAGAGGAAAAGGTATGGGGGCAGATGACATTGGAGCAGGGACCTGACCATTCCGGCAGAAGGAAAAGCTGCCCTTGTAATAGTGTGGGCTGCATACATATATTTACATGTCCCCTTGAAAGAAAGGAATGAACATTTTAAAGTGAGGAAGAGGGATAACTTATTATAAATGGGATAATGTATCAGGCAGGGCATTTGATGCTTTATACCATGTGTGGGCCACCAGACTCCATACCTAGGCTTCGGCCAACCTGGAGGTGCCATTGGCCGGCTCCCGGTCCTGGGCACGGCCGTGGAGTTGGAGTGTTGCCCAAGCCCAGGCTGAGATCCCCTTTCCAGAAGGGTGCCCCCCCTTCCTCCCTAGGTCCTGACCCTATGCCTCAGCTCCTCCTCCCACCCCTGGGTCTTGGCACAGGGAAGGCCCTGGCTTGGAAAGGATGAATCTGACCTAAAATTAAACCTGGAGCTATAATATAAAAAAAAGAAATGGCATGATTAGGTGTTTACAGTACGGAATCTTCAACAATTAAAGAGAAAAGGTGTGGGTGGGGTAAAAAATAGCAATACCCACACTCTGAAGTTTTTGAGAAAAACAGGAAACTAGTCTTTTTTAACCAGCAATGCCCAGAACTGGTTATTGCAGAGAGGGTTGTTTTTCTAATGCATTGTGGTCAGTGCAGCTGTGCCAGAAGTAGATTTCTGCTCATTATGACAGCTGTCTGTGGATTTCTTCAGCTGACAAACCTATAGAGAGGCAAGCATAATTATCAGTAGTAACCTGGTTATTATGGCCGGATGGTGCTTGAAAAACAATTTGCACAAGTCCTGAAAGCCCGTGAAAACACAGAAAATAAGAGCGTTTGACCACCATGCAGCTATTTCCAGGAGTTGTGAATGACCCAGACCTGTGAACCATACAATAGCTTATTGTAGATAGACAGTTTGAATTCTCTCTTTATCTGGATTTTTTGAAAGTTACCAAACAACATTTGATGGCAAGTGACATAATATTTTTTCTAATTTGCTCATTAACTCAAGCTCTACTTTCTAACAATGTTTCAGACCGCTTTATTTTTTGCTTATATTTGCTGGTTGGTGGCAATTAAATATGATTTAAAAAGTAAAATTGTTGAAGTCATAGAGATGTGTCTTGCTCTCAGAATCTCACAAATGCGCCCTTACTGCTGCATTTGTGAAATAGGGAAAATGATTACAGAAGGGATTGTTTGGGCAATTATTGATTAGTTCTGTGTTCTTTTGAATAAGGTAAAATGCTTTAGAACCAAATTGAAAAAGAGCAGTTCCCTTTATCTGCACTTATTCGTATACGGTAGACCAGGTTAGTACACACTAGTCACTGAGGTTTCCCCTCAACTTCCTGTGTGGGTTCAGTGTTATTGGGGAGCCCCTCTAAACCAGAGCACTCCCTTGTAGGCCATTTCTTTGTGCACGTGGAGATGTCATCTTTTTAAGGATAAAAAGGGGTTGAGTAGTAGAACCTAGATTTGATTGCTTATTGCATTTTATGGTCGCCAAGCCAAGCATTTGGTCTGTGCATTGAAGGATTTACGCTTGTCTGTTTGCATCAGACTTTACAGCTATCTCTCTAATAAGTAAATTATGCTTCTCGCTGGTGAAACTTGTTTGCAGTGCTTGATCCAGGCGGTGTGCCTGGGCTAAGCAATGCCCCCTGTCCAGCTGACTGCCCAGTCTGCTCCAAAAGGGCAATCGTTACTGCTATTGATTTTTGTAGCATGTTGGTCATGTTAGAGTTATTTGCAATGAAAGGGAAGTCAACTCCTTGCATCTGCCTTTTTGTTTCACTACAAAAGTACTGTATACCGACACTTTAGTCTCTTGGTGGCAGTAACAGGACTCAAGGGAGATTCTTTTCCCTCCTTTCTCTAGGGGCAGCCTGGGGAGCAGTAGGTGGACTGGGGGGCATGAAGGTCACCCTATTTTTAACCATTTGCAACCTGCTTCCTAGTGAAATGGGATGGGAGTACCTGCCATTTCCCCCTCACCAGCATGTGGCCAAAAGTAATGAGACAACGGTTGTCAAGTAATCTCAAATGCAGATGACAGATGTTTTAAATGTGGAATTAGAGATGTGGGGCTTGCACTTTGGCATTTTCTTAAAAGCTAAACATAAACTTACCATATGACCCAGCAATTCGAGTCCTACATATATATGCAAAAGAAATGAAAACATATGTCCACGCAAAAACTTTTACAGATATGTTCATAGCAGCATGAGTGACATTATCCGAAAAAAAAAAAAAAATCAAGCAATCCAAATGTCCAACAACTGGCAACTGGATAAACAAAATGTGGTAGAGCCATACAATGGAATACTAACCAGCCATAAAAAGGAGTACTGATACATACTGTAACAAGGATGAATCTTGAAAACATCATGCTAAGAAGCTAGATGCAAAAGACTAGATATTATATAAGACTGTTTACATGAAACGTGCAGAAAAGGAAAAAGGCAGATTGGAGGTTGTCTGGGGCTGGGAATGTGGATTGATTGCAAACAGGTATAAGGGACTTTTCTGGGTAACAGAAGTGTTCTCAAACTGGATTGTGGTGATGATTGCACAGCTCTGTAAATTTACTAAAAATAATTGAATTGTATACTTAAAATGGATGTATTTTATGGTATGTAAATTATACTTCGATAAAGTGTTTTAAAAATCTCTGTAAAGATATGCAAGAACAAGTAACATTGAGTAGCTCTGGAAAGGAAAGATGGGTGCCTGGGGAACGGGAGAGGCAAGACACTTTATCAAATACTCTTCTATATATTTTTAATTTTGTACCATGTATTATCAGTTTAAGAAATGAGAATAAACAAAACAAAAACTTAAAAAAAAAAAAAGTACCAGCTCTTACTGAGAAAAACAAAACAATAAATGAACCCAGCAAACAAACATGTTTTATCAGAATGCCTCCTATTTCAAACACATTAAAATACTGGTTTTTAGCTGGGAAAACATAGCCCTGGGAATGTGTGATAATGTTGAAATGGCAGAAAAAATGGCTTTTTATTACTTTCCCTTCTTCTCTAGCATGGTGTATTTTTTTTTTTTTTAATTTATGGCTGTGTTGGGTCTTCGTTTCTGTGCGAGGGCTTTCTCTAGTTGCGGCAAGTGGGGGCCACTCTTCATCGCGGTGCGCGGACCTCTCACTATCGCGGCCTTTCTTGTTGCGGAGCACAGGCTCCAGACGCGCAGGCTCAGTAATTGTGGCTCACGGGCCCAGCTGCTCCGCGGCATGTGGGATCTTCCCAGACCAGGGCTCGAACCCGTGTCCCCTGCATTGGCAGGCAGATTCTCAACCACTGCGCCACCAGGGAAGCCCACATGGTGTATTTTTAATACGTTTTCATATGCAGATTTTTTAAATCTTGAGGACTAGAAATATAATCTTCTACTTTTCAGACTTGGTAGAGCCTGAGGCTGTCATTGACATTATTACTTTTAAATAGCCCCACTAAGCATATGAACAGAAAAAACACAGAGTAGAAATCTCAGTGGGGAGACTGGGGGAAACCATATCCATTCCTTCAGTAGAGCAGTGAATGAAAACAATCCCAGTAGATTATGCAGCAATGCTGAGCGGTTCCCCAGAACTAATTTGGGTCTTTACCAAAGGGTTATTAAAGTATGTGTTTGTTAACTACTAAAGGGTCCTCCAGTTCCTATTGTTGTTGCCCTCCCATTTTGTTTTCCTTGGCAATTGTTACGACAAAGACATAGTTAAAAACACACTGTACTCTTTTCCTGTCCTTCCAAATGAGAAGGTGGTGCTGGGAGGTGATGCCTGTTTGTGCAGGAGGCTGTGGCTGACGAGGCCAGTGCGTGATGATCAGCCCTTTCCTGAGGTGCGCACATGGAGATTGTCCCTTGATGTCTTGCTGTCATCATTCCTAGTATAGCCCGAAGCGAAACGGAGACTCGCTGTGTCAAGCTTGGGGCCGGGAGGTTTCTCTTGCGGGGACTGCGGGGACTTTGTGCTGTGCTCCCAGGCACCACCCCCCCCCCCTCCCGCCCAGTGGAGCCTTCGCCGTGGAGGGCTTCACAAAGGGACTTTACCTACTCTCTTTGGAGCAGCCCCGCCTCTCATTACCATCTGGGAAGAAAACCATCATGGTGGTGAGACTTGACAGGGAGGTTGGAGATGACTAAGTCACACTCTTTCTCTTCTTAGTTGAAGAGAGGGCCAGAAAGAGGTTACGTTCCTTGCCAGGGTCGTGGAACTCTTTGTGCCCTGATTAGTGGCTCTGCTTTCATTCTTTTTCACGCAGACAGCACGGTAAGGCTTTTCCTGGGGGAGATGGTTACTTTAATACTAGTGAGCTGTGAGCATTTCAGGAACTAGCTGACGTGCCTAGGTTGTCATTGGATGCTAGGGGAAGGATACGGCTGCTGTTTATGGAAATGCTCAAGAAGCAGGATGTGGCCTCGGTGGCAGGGTTTACCCTCACATAGGAGCTTGCACAGTATGCTGCTCTAGGAAGCTGCCGTGTGACCCAGGTGATATACCAAGTTCGTGCCATACCCTTGCTGCCATCCTCTCGAAGTCTGGCTCTCCTGCTTTAACTACATCAATGAAGAAACAAATGTCATTCTTCGTGACGCTGAATAGTGCTGTTGGTTGTTTGCAGAATTGCTCTTCGTTGAGCATGACCTTCACAGTGCAGTCTGAGTGATTTGTGTCATAATCACTTGCTTAAACACATCAGGAGCACAGTTCACAGGTAACAGAAAGTTACTGCAGTACAAAGGTTAGAGGGTTTCTCAACTTTGCTGCCATTAACATTAGGGGATGGGTAACTCTTTGCTGTAGAGGGCTGTCCTGTGCATTGTAGGATATTTTCCAGCGTCCCTGGCTTCTACCCACTAGATGACAATAGCACCTCCGCCCTGGTCATAACAACTAGAAATAACCCCAGACGTGGCCCCGTGTCCCTTGGGGGGGCAAAATCACCCTGGCTGTGAACCACTGTAGGCTCACAGTCTATCTTGGTGGGAGGGCGCATCAACCAGACTGAAGCAGATTGTCGTTAACAACATACAGCCAGGGTCAGAAGTAAGGATTGGGAGGGTTAAATTACTAAATAATGAACATTCCTAGTCAGTGAATAGCAACCTAAACCGGGGATTTCCCCTGCTGGCTTGTGGCAGGAATTCCCTTTCTCTTCCTCCCGCCCGTCGCCCTCTACTATAGGACGCTCCCTTTTCAGGACTGCCCTAGCTTCCGATTCACTTTCTCTTCCGCTCTTCTGCCATGTCTGTCTGTTGCCACCAGGGACTGGTCCACCACTGCTGCCTCTGCAAAAGCCTAGAGCCACTGGGATCTTCCAGCTGATGACGCTGACCCATCACTCCGATCCTGGGGAAAGCGTCTTGCTATTCTTACTTCATTATTTACTTATTAGAATTTTACCTAGATTTTTATGGCCCGTGTAGGGAACGGTGAGGAGGAGTTTCGTGTCCTATGGACGCCAGTCCTCAGTGTGACTATTTTTTTCTAATAGAAGCTATGCCGTATAAGGTGAGTAGGCCCCAAAGTCCACTTATTACATTGACTTAGGCTAATTCTCAATCAGGTTATATAAACTTTTGAAGGCTAGCCTGGAATGCCAACCACTATTTGTGACACTGGTTCCAGAGGGACACATTCCAAATTTCAAATAGTAGGTTTAAAAGCAAACTTTTAGAACACAACTTACGTTAAGTGGGAACCACTTTGGCAGGCTGGCAGATGAGATGTAGTAGTCCAGCTTGCACCTGTTTCAAGCAAGTTCTTCCCCCAAACCACAAAGAGACCCTCAGATAGGCAGCTCAGACTCTCTCCCTTCCATTGGGACTGAACCTTCTTACCCTAAGTCCCAGACTTGGCAGGCAGACGAGCTGGACCAGCTATGGTTTGCTTCTCTGATGTGGAAAAAATAGGCATCTGGCAATCTCCTTGGATTCCATTTGGACATGCTCGTGTGTATAATCTCTGCCAAGTGAACTTAGGCTGCCAGAGTTTGCCAAAAGAGGAAGAGAAGAACACCTTAATCTATGGGTTGAGATACTAAATGAAGGAAATAAGAAAACAACTGGAATCTTAGCAGGTCTAGAAATAGTAAGAGAAAGATATATGTTGTGCAAGTGTGCAATTAAACTAAGGAGAGTTTGGATTAATTAAAAGATAAGTACAAAAAATTACCTTACTCTTCGTTTCTACATCAAATCACAAATATTTACATCAAATTTGTCAAAGATAAGGATGCTTTTCATTTTAGACTAGAAACATCCAACGGAAAAGAAGGCTACTCCAAGACTTGAAAGGGTCTTCCAATTCTGATAATCCTATGGTTTTTTTTCCCTTTCCCTCTAAATTTGTCAAGTTGCACACATTAATATGTTAGACTGAGTGATAAATCTATGCAAACTTGAATATAAGAATGGTAGCCAATGACTTCTTTGGGGAAGTTTCTAGAACACCTATACTGATGACTTTCAAATTAGATTTTCAGGGTATCCTGGAACATCTAGAAGTTTTGAAAAAAGTATAGTTGTGGTGGATTTGACATGTGTCTGTTTTAATCACCTTTAAATTTGAGGCTTCAGGTCATGACAGGAGGAATGCTTAGACCCCAACTTTTAAATAGTGAACATTTAGAAAAGAGTTGCCTTACTCAAATACTATTACATAGCTTTCTGATTACACAGCATGCCTTTTGTTTGGAATTTACACAGTAACAATCTGTTTTCAATGTCCGTCCATCACTAGCCCCTAAGTTCCATGAGGACAAGAACCATGGCTTTGGGAGTACACAGTTTTTTGTTGAGTGAATAATTGAATAAATGAGGGGAAAAAATTCATCATGAACATTTTATAAGAAAAGCATAGTGCTTTTTTTTTAATAGAAAAATAAAATATAGAAATTTTCCAATAATGAAGTTAAAACAAAATTGAAAAGAATGTCATGTAGTGAAGTTTTGTTTCCTTTTTGGAAATTTTTGGCTGTTTTTAAGAACAAAGAAATATTGTGTTTTCTAGAGAAGGAGAGCATGGCGAGCCCTCCAAAATTAATCTAGTGGAACATGGGCATATAAAGTCCTCTAAACCCATCAATTTTAGTCTTAGTTTATAGTAATAAACACTTTTTAGTGCCAGAGTAAATTAGGACAATGATCTGGGTGAAAGAATACGCTTGAGCTGTATAAGAAAGATTTTGATTTTGTTGCCAAACTTAGAGCAATGACTTTCATTCTAAGCATGAAAGCCTTAGCTCGTCGTCGTCGTATAAAGACCTGGTTGACCCACCCAAAACTCTATTGCCATGTGGTTCAGTAGTACCAACATAGATAGTGAGTAATCAGGAATGGTTCAGTATATTAAACTTTCTTTGGTTTGGCACTGATGGTCCATTTGCCAGATCAAAATCATGAGTAGAACTGAAAATTGAGTGCAAGTAACTACAGGGTACTTGGATTTCTTCAACTCGAGAATCTTTTTATATTGCCACTATGTGTATCTTTTCAAGAGCATTGGTTTAGAGTCAGGCTCACTGGATTAAAAAGCCATTTTCAGCACTTACTGTGAGGCCATGGACAAGTTTCTTAAACTCTTGGGGCCTTAAGTCCTCTCTAAGGGAGATAGTAATGGTACCTGCCTCATAAAAGATTTAATGAGAAAATACACATAAATCACTTAGTACATTGCTGGAACACAAGGACTCAGTAAATGTTGATTGTTTATATCATTCTATGTGATGATTGTTTCAAACTCCATTACTATTTCTAGATCTTTCATTTTCTTAAGGTTTTCAGTAGTAAGCCCAAACTTTTAAGCTTCCTTTTTATGGAAGTCAGAGTCTAAACAGAGTCAAGGCTGCCAAAACTATCTGCTACATCTTATAAAGAGATAAGATAATGCTTGTTTTATGTGTGTGGGCCTCCATATGAAAGAATCACAACCCTAAATCTTGCCAGACCGAGGGCAGGTGGATCCCACTCTTGGCTGGGAACCAAAATCCTATTACCAGGCCTTATTTATTTCAGGCCTGATAAAGATGCTTCTTCTGGGTGATTTTTTTTTTTTTCTCAACTCTTATTTAAAACATAAAGACCAAGGGAGTTGGAAACCTATAAATTAAACTTATAAAAGAAGTACAGTGCTTCTATTATTTTTATGTTTCCCAGAAACTGACTTTATAAGTCATTTTCAAAGTTCTAAAGAAACTCTTTTTTCCTGAATTTTTCATCACATGAATGAAACTGGGTTTTCAGTTATAATCATGCAACACAAACCATCACATGAACATTAATATGTTTACCTTGGTAAAATTTCTTGTCTACTCTTTTTAGGACTTCTTTTTCATGTCGTAACTTTCAGGGTGGGGATCACTGAGGGGCATGACCCCAGACTGAGCGGGATGAGTTAGTCATGAGGTACCAAGCGTGTGGGATGTCAGTGGACCTTTTAGGGGGCTGTTCAGAAATCCTCCTGGTACATCACCGGGAACTTGTAATTGCCAGGTTTAGGAATTGCCTCCTCTTTGTCATGAGCAATTTCTTTCATCTTGCACAGTTTAAATTTGGTTGTGATATTTCCCGGTGGAAGTTGTTATTAGTGCATGGAGTTAAAATCTGTTTTAAAATAAGGGATTTAAGTGGATCATCTGTAAAGTTTTGTTCAGCTTGAAAATCCTATGATTAAAGTTCACCTTTTTGCCTTTTAGTAGTTTTACTTTTAAGATTTCTCCAGTTTTGTGTGATTTCTTGCTGATTCCTTTTGGTTCCCCAAATCAATAAATCAATATTAGTAGTTAGTTAATTGTTGAGAATTTGAAATTTTACTTTAACGTGGTCAAGTTTTAATTATGTCTCTCCACTGTGGCTAAAATATAATCTTGTTAGAACACTTTTTTTTTTTCCAGGACTATAGCTTTTGAAAGGTCTCCCAACTTCAAAAATTAAACAGGGTCAAATATCTTCCATTTTGGAAGTAAACAAACAAGCAAACTGAAACCAATAATCTTAATGGCTTTTCTAGCTCATACGTTACCTATCGTATCTTATCAACTGCATCACGGTTTTGGCCACCTGCTTTAGAAAGGAATCTCAGTAACCTCTTAATTTTGAAATTCAGTGAAATCTTTTAGGTCTTTGCCTTTTTTACCTATTTTTGATGTATATTTGACACTGTTTATCATTTGATTTTTTTCTCCACTTGGCTGTGTGATGCTGTGACCTGGTACCCACCTCTGTTCTCAGCCCCTTCCCACACTCCTCAGTCTTTGTGGCTTTCCCCAAAATGCAGCCCTTATGCCTCTTCTCTCTGTAGCTTCCCAAACCGTTGACAAGGCCCATTGTTTCAAGTATCACCCTAGATGCCAATGATGCTAGTGGTCTTCTAAACTGGGTTTTCAGCTCGCATATTCTTGTGGGTTTTTTGTTTTTTTTTAAAATAAATTTTATTTATTTATTTATTTATTTTGGACTGCGTCGAGTCTTAATTGTTGCATGCGGGCTTTCTCTAGTTGGCGGCGAGCGGGGGCCACTCTTTGCTGCAGTGCGCAGACTTTTCATTTTGGTGGCTTCTCTTGTTGCGGAGCACAGCCTCTAGACGTGCGAGCTTCAGTAGTTGTGGCACTTGAGCTCAGCAGCTGTGGCTCACGGGCTCCAGAGCGCAGGCTCAGGAGTTGTGGCGCACCTGCTTAGTTGCTCTGTGGCATGTGGGATCTTCCCAGACCAGGGCTGGAACCCCGTGTCCCCTGCATTGGCAGGCGCATTCTTAACCACTGCACCACCAGGGAAGCCCTCTTGTGGGTTTTATATCTATATGTCCCGCTGTCTGCTTGGACATTTCTATCTGAATATTCTTAAGGCACCTCAAACCTAGTTTGTTACAAAATGGAATATACTCTATTTCCTCTCAAACTTGGTTTTCTCCTTGTTTACCTGACAAGCTTCTGCTGATTACTCCAGGTCCATTTCAAGTGTCTCCATTCTCAGCCCTTCCTTGATCCGTACACCTCACTCTCCTGTGGGCCTTATTATAACTTGTACTACAGCACTTTTCATGCTACCTGCAAGCCAGGTATTCGTTGAGATCAGAAAACACATTTGTGTGCCTTCGGATGCAGCACAGTGCCTGGTGTGGGATACGTACTTGGAAAATGATTGCTGAATATGTTAACAGGTGACAGAAACTGCAAATTATAGATATTGAAATAGGAAACAAAATTTTTATTTCACCAGGCAGAAACGTTTGTAAGTGATTGGGTATTAAAAAGGTATTTTCTAATAGTTTTGTAGAAAATGAAACCTTTGTTGATTAGATGTAGCTCCTAGGACTTCAGAAGGGAAGAGAAGCCTATATTTCCTTCCTAGACTCATGGTTGACCCGGTACTTGCACTTGGTTTGAATGGAGACTCATTCATGGAGTCCTGGTAGCAGGTGTAGTTTTTTGAGTGGTTTTCCCAGCTATTTCAAAAAGCATCTGAATGCACAGAGCAGAGCTCAACTATCTGCTGGGAGAACATTTAGGTGTAATTTTTTCCTAGATGCACTTCCTCTCCACTTACTCTTCATTCCCAAATGGGGCTATGTGGGTCAGGATACGGGGATGATATATAGGCTTCTGTTTACTTAGGCAGAAAGTAGTGAAAAATCACGGTTTAATTTACAGAGTGCTAACCCCTGCTCCATCCTCCCTCCCTGCCCCCATACGCACAGATAAAATTGTGTATCTGGGTGGGCTAGTCACACCCATTTAAAATCATCTCTAAATCCACTAATATTATTCTTTGGTACGAGTAGCTTCATCACATTGCATTGAAGGAGTATTAAAAAAAAGTTTCTTATTGGAATCTTTATGTTGTTGGGATCAGCTTCTAACTAAATGGAACAGGTATAATATTAATGGATTAATCCATGTTAATTTTTAAAATAAGAGGTCTTAGCAGTGAAGACTCATCTCTGAACGTCCTGTATTTAAGATTAAGTTCTCTGCACTGTGATACTGGACCACTGCAGAATTATGTTATGTAACTATTTCCCTTTTGGCATTCATAAAAACAAGAAATATGTCTCCAGAGGTCATCCCACATTGAGCAAAAATTTTAAATACATGAATAAAAATTCCATCTGGCTTTTTTAATACTTCACATAGATTTGTCTTTTTGTTGTATTTTGTAGCCTTATACTGGCTTCGTAGTCTTTTATGAGGAACAACAAACACAACATCCTGTTTTTATAATATCCAGCACAAATCCCAGTGGAATTATTTCAGAAATAGCTAAGGTTCTTCCTATATCAGTTAGCAGTTTTTTGAAACTTCCATTATTTAATGTTTCTCTTCAAAGTCTTAGAAGTGTAACTAAAACAAAATTGATTTGTGTCCTCAGGCACCGAAGTCCTGCTAAGTGTTAATTGTCCAGGGTTTTTATATTGAGTTTGAAGATAACGGAAGAGCAGTGGTGACCATTTTAAATTGCAAATATTTGTAAAACTCTTTTTGATCTTTTTTTTCCCCTTCCATTTCACGGTTTCATCTTTTCGAAATTCTGCAGGATTAACTTTGCTTATGTTCAAATAAGTTAAAATTGAATAGAAAAGATATTTTTAAAGGGTTGTACTATGGCTTTCGGACTGGTAAAAGAGCCAGAACGATGATTCAGAAGCTGAAAATAACTCTACATTTTATGCAATCAAGTAAAACTCTGTACCTTGGCCTTCCCCACACCGGATTAGTAAGGAGTTGGAAGTTATTCTGCCCCCAGCATGCCACTAGGGATGACTAGCTGGGCTATGACAACCTGCCGCCTAAAGGGAGCATGTGCGGCTGGAAGGATAACCCTGACTTACGGGGTGGATTAGAGTTGAGTGACCTCAACTCATATTCATTTCCTCGGAAAGGAGAGCTCACAGGGCCCTTTCTGTTCTAAGCAGTGTTTATGCAGTGTGGGTTCTCACGACGGCAGCCAGTCACTCCAGTGGCCTACGTGTGCCGTGTTTCCCTGTGATGCTTGCTTCCTTGAAAGGGCTTCGGTTCATTCACAACATTTATCCTGGTCCTGAGGAATCACATTTTAAGATTACAGAAGGGAGAGTGGTTGATTAATTTTTCTTTTACTCTCTTACAGATTTTTCTTTCTTACTTTGTTTTCTGTATGTTTCTATGCAAAAAGCTATACAATAAAGTGGGGAGGAGAGAAGATATTAATTCCTGAATGAACTCCCATTTCTGTTGAGCAAGTAGGGTCAACTTTTCCAGGTAGAACATTCTAGGTCCAAAAGCTGAGTCATCTTTGTGACAAGAGTTCGATGCCTCACCGTAAGTAAGTTCTTGTTACTCAAAATGAGACTCTATGCTGTGTCCTGTCAAATAAATAAAACTGTCAGGTTATAATTAACATGCAGTGCTTCTCTAATTAAACAGAATTGATGGGAAATATCTGGGAGGATATTAGCAATGGAACAGTGATGTTTGCATTTAAATGATCTTAATTACCCCTTAGACTTAATGCCCTATTAAGATGGACGGGAGAATGTCACGTCTCACTTAGCCCTATTGTTTGAGACAGTGGCTGCAAGCTGAAAAGGACCAGAGTGCATTCACTTGCATTGTGGTGTCTGCTTTTGCAGACAGAAGGTTTGGGAATGTATGTTCTTTGCTGTTCTTTCTTTCTTTCTTTCTTTCTTTTTTTTCTTCAAAGGAAATTAAATCACATCCCTGACAGGAGAGGGTAAAATCTCTGAGCAGACCTCCCCAGTGCTTGGAATTCACAGACGCTACCCTGTCCCAGTTTGCTATTATCCTAAGGCAACACACCCCCCTGCCGCTCTTTGCGTCTCTGGCTGCTCGCCAGCCTCCCAGGGCCTCCGGCTTTGATGTGAGGAGCAGGCTGTCCTCGGGCCAGGCTTTTGTTGCTGCCCCGGCCTGGGCTTCACTCACCCACAAGGCCAGAAGGGATGTCCTGTCTTGCAGTATGCATTTCGACAGCCCAAGTCATCATCAGGGGTTTCTAACCCCCCCCCCCCCCGCCCCCGCCGAGGCAGAGAGAGCTGCCTTTGTGTCACCACAAGTGGCTGCCCCCAGCCGCTCAGCTCGCTCTGCTGGCTCTTGGTGCCTGTCCTGGGGGAGGGCCTCTCTGCCTGGGGGAAGACACCAGCTCTGCCAGGTCGGCTGTCAGTCTGAAGGGCCTCCTTGGCAGGGCTCAGGGGAACCGACCCGACGAGTTGAACAGCTTCCTCTGGGGACCGTGAATCGACCTTCATTTGATCTAGGCCTGGCAGCCCGGTTAGTGAGGACATCAGTTCTGGCTCTGGGAAATCTCTCTTCACTGAACCTATTTCCACCATGGTTCCAGGCTTGCCGTAAGAAGTCGGTACCATTGTAAATTTAACTCTCAAAACTTCTGGTAATATCTGTGGGTAATTCTGAAAGTAGGTGGATGCATAAACACAGAGGATTACAAGGAGAGATACCAGGGAAGAAAATATGGGGCTATGTCTTATGACTAACCAAAAGGCCGGATCCAAGCCAAAGGGAGGGGGGAGGGGAGAGAGAGAGAGAGAAAGAGAGAGAATATTTCTCATTGGTGAACCGTATCCAGAAGGGCCAAGTCGATTCAAATAGAAATGGCCTTACAAAACTGAAAGCAGACCATATCTCATTGTCGTTTAGATGGCACGGTACCTTGCCCTGGATCTGCATAGGATTAGTAATAGCATCTCCCGCAGAGGGGGGCTTTCTTGCTTCTATCCTAGTAAAACCCACTCCCCAAATATACCTCTTTGCCAGCCATTATTTATTCCTTTGTATTAAGTTTTATAATCTTCCAAGTTTTTTGTTTGTTTGTTTTCATAAAGTAAATTCTTTTCCTAATGAGAGTGTATTACATTTTTGGCAGCCAAGTATGAAAAAGATTATTAGCTCTTTTTTGCAGTAGATGGGGAGTGCAGCCTGAAGGATCCCATGACCTGGTCAGGGGAGGACACCTGAAAGGGTTCAGAATAGAAAGGGGAAGAGATTTGTAGAAGATAAACTTCACAGTCGTATTAGGGCATGCCCGCTTGCCTTCTATTTACTATTTTGCAACCATTCATGGGTAACAGTTAATTTAGCAGTCTCATATTAATCTCTTTTTCTTGTCATTAATGGGGATTCGCCTGAGTGGATTAGTGGGGCGTAGGGGAGAGTAGTGGGGGAGTAGGTAACCAGCCGTGCATCCTGAATACCAGGGCCTCATTTAGCACAGCAGTAATGATGAATGTATCTTATGTTCAGGTTTCAAGACTTTGAACTTGCAGAGTTTTGTCATAATCTATTACCTAAATTCCATCTTCCAGCAAGCACAGGGAAGTTTTGTAGGACAGAAACATAGAAGGGACAGTAGTTGTGGTTAAACCATAGTCATGGCATTTAACATTCATGTGAAGTGTAATATTTGCAGGTAGCTCACATAGCATTTCTTATTGTTTACGATAAGGTGATAAGGTTGGCAGTGCCAAAGACAGAACTGGAACTCGGTGAGATTGTTGACCTGCCTTGGGAATGCTAAAATGTACTGTTTCTCTTTCAAATGCTCCCTTCCCTCCTGCAGCTTATAGGTATCCTCATCGCCCTGTAATTTTCTTTAGTAAAAAAAGTGTGGAGTTTGAATTCTCATGTTTATATTGACCCTTGCGAGCCTCTGTTCCTTTTCAGTTGAATCCATTGGACAATATATCCGACATACTGGGGGTTGATGGGAAAAGCTCTCTAAGGAGATTTTAAAAAAAAAACCAAAACTCTAAGGTATAATTCATTAATAATTTCATTCTGTTTCTGGATGTGTTTTCTTCCCATTGTCAGCCAGCGTGGGAGGAAAGGGAAGAATAATGCTGGAGCCGGGGGTGTTGTGTGGGTATGTGCCCTCCAAAAGTATCTTCTAGGAGAAAAAAAGTGTTTATTTTTATAATAAAAGTAGAATTCAAACACTCTGAATAACAGAAAATTATTAATTCTACTGTAGTGAAAAGTTATATCCTAATGCTGTTAAAATCATTAATCATTAAAGACATCAGTTAATCAAAGGCATATACTGCATAAATATGTATACAAAAATGGTAACTTTGTGGTACCAGGCTTAAACATTTCAAATGTCATTAATAACTCTTGATGTTGCCGGTGAAGAAAATTTAAGACTAAAGCAAGATTGCCTGTTGCTTTACTGTCCTCAAACAGCATTGTAATTCCCAAACCTACACTTTTTTTTAAATAAATTTATTTATTTATTTTTGGCTGTGTTGGTTCTTTGTTTCTGTGCGAGGGCTTTCTCTAGTTGTGGCAAGCGGGGGCCACTCTTCATCGCAGTGTGCGGGCCTCTCACTATCGCAGCCTCTCTTGTTGTGGAGCACAGGCTCCAGACGCGCAGGCTCAGTAGTTGTGGCTCACGGGCCCAGTTGCTCCGCGGCATGTGGGATCTTCCCAGACCAGGGCTCGAACCCGTGTCCCCTGCATCGACAGGCAGATTCCTAACCACTGCGCCACCAAAGAAGTTCCCTTCAGAAGTTCCCTTCACCTGGTTAAAAGTGAATTCTGGTTAACATTTCTAATGATGATGTCTGCAGCCACAAAGCAGGTGACGTAGTTTTCTCTTATTGGAACTCCAGGCGCATAGCTCCCTTTGAGAATTGCCTTTTCTGGTCCTGCTGTTTCTCTATCCACATCCCCCCAGCCTGGGGCCTGACCAAGTCCAACCTGCTCTTTGAAGCCCCTTGCCACTATTCTAGCCCTGACTGAACTCTTCCTGTTCTCAATTCCTATTATTCTTAGAATCATTAGCGCACATTTTAGCATTTAGCACTTAATTTTTTAAAAAATCATTTTTTATGGGTTAGCTCAGGGCTAATTATATGTACTTTATTATCTCCTGTAACAAGCAGCCTAGTGTTAGGTACCTTGCAAACATTCTTAGTTGTTGATTATTATTTCCGTTGCCTGGCAGTCAGTAACAATTGTTACAGACTAGAATCTTGCTTCTCAAAGTGTGGACCTCAGTCGAGCGGCGTCAGCATCACCTGGGAACTCCAAGCTGGACCCCACCCAGACCTGTAGAATCAGAATCTACATTTTAACAAGCTCCCCTGGTGACTGATGTGCATCGTAAAGTTTTCATTGCCCTGTTGAGGAAGGTCCCTTTCCCTGGGCGTGGCAGAGATCCCATGAACCTTCAACTAACTTTTACTTTCTGCCAGCATTGTATTTAGGCATCTGATTGTAACCGGGTGGAAACTGCGCACTCTTACTGTAAAAATGAGGTTGTAAATGTGGTCTTTACATAGAAACTGTACCATTTAAAAGTGGCCAGAGGGCTTGTTTAAGTATTCAGGACCGTATTTGTGTTCTGATTCAAGACAAACGCTAGATCCAAATCATTAAAATCCCTTTAAATGGCCTCTTTTAAAATTTCAAACTGAGGAGCAAAAAGTACGATTTCCTTTTTCTTAGTTACCTTTTTTATTGCACTTGAAGTGCTTACACCCACTCAACTTGCTATTTTGAACTCTGGGAAAGAAAATTTGTGGGCATCTTGCAGTCTTTCAGGAAACAAGGCTCAGATTAAATATTTGCCACATTTTCTCCGTGTTTCTTTCTTCAGGGAAGTGGAGAAGCACATCATTCATGCTTTCACTCAATTTGACACAAAGTGTGACTTTCTAAGTGTGGATGGAAAACGATTCCTGTCCTTATTTGTCTACCTTCACACTGATAGATATTCCTGGCTTTTCCCCTCCCATTCCTTCTATTTGTCCTTCTCTTCCCTTTCACCGTAGTGTCTACAATTCTTCATATACCACATAGATTTCATAAAATATGAGATTTTTCTTTTTAGAGTATCTAGGTCCATTAAATCAAGGAAGATAACGTGGATTTAATTATGATGTATAACATTATGTAGACTAATCTCAGTCAAGTTTACATTTAAAATATTTAATTTTAAGTCATTTACATTCCCTGTTGGTTTTTCTTTCTCTGTGAATACACACCTATTTCACGAAGAGCAGAAATAAGAGATATTGGTCAAGATGGAGGGAAAAGAAGGTATTAGGTAACCTCAGCCATTCAGCTTTGTTTTAAATGAACTCAGGGCTTTGTCTTGTAAATACACGAAGAAAATAAAGTGGTTGCCAGGGCTATTATTTTGTGGTGGTTTTGTCCTTTTAGACAGCTTCATTTCATTTTCGTTGAGGCAATTAAGATGTTTTATTTAGGATAGGGCTTAAAATACTTGTCTTCCATTTAATCAGTGTTCACCTACATGTGCAGGATATTATTCAGGGGACCTTGTGAGGAATTAACACAATTTAGTAGCTGAACTTGAGAATGAAGTATTTCCAAGCAAGTGAAATGGAAATGAGGAAAGACACAGAAGGAGGAGACTTGTAGAATGTAAATGTTTATTGAATATAAAAGTTAAAATGTAATAGAAGTAGAGGTGCATTATAATATACTATGTTTTCTTTACATGGGAAAACAGAATATTAGAAAGATGCTTATATATGCGATTCAACACAATTCTATTCAAACTCCTGATGAGAATTGTTTGGGTATGGCTGAATATGGAGGGTAGAAAATACACTTAATCAAATAATATAATCTGGGAAAATGGGTGAGAATTTCTCAAGTATATGTGTGCGTACAAGGAAATATTAAGGAATATTTGAAAAAAAAAGAGACTAGGGAGTAGAATCTAGACCTACTGTGGATTCAAACATACTATAAAAAAATAACAGTAATTAAAACCACCTAACACACACACAAGTTCATGTAATAATGCACATGAAAACTATATAGCACAATGCCCATCACATAACATTTATTAGGTCTGAACAAACATTCCCTTTTAAATATGTAGATCAATGTAACAAAATGAGGAACCCAGAAATGGACCCATAATAACACAATATACACATAAAACATAATGTAGCAAGTTTAGTAAACAGCATTGTGGGAGAATGGGCTTGGTCAAAAAATCTTTGAATATATACCTCACACTGAGGATCCAAATACACACCAGACATATTAACTGGTTAGTATCTAAAAACAAACTTAAGAACAATTTGTATAAAATTTAATGTATACATATATTAAAAGGCCATTTAAATTCATAAGAAAAATTAGGACCTAAATACAGTCAAATTATGTGAATAGAATAATGTAAAATTTTATATTAAAGATGAAGCAATAAAATGATCTTAAAATAGGAGACTATGATCACCATTAAAATAAAAAAGCAATCCTAAAATACCATTTTATATTAAGTAAATCACCAAACAAATTTAATCACATACAACGGTGAGGAAGTTTAGTGAAAGTAGAATGCTCATATTGCCGGTGGCTTTATAGGTAATTTCAATCTCTTGACATCAATATGGCTTTTTATGAAGTCCATAAAAATATTTATACCCTTTGATTTAGTAATTGTATTTCTGTTAGTATTTTAAGGAGAAAGTTGTGTTTCCAGTGTTAAAAATAAATGAGAACATCTGAAATACTCCCACATATAGGAATGATTAACAAAATGACTAAGTAAGCATGCTAACTCTATGGAATATTATATGGCTGGTAAAAATGAGAACTTTGTGAATTACATGGCAATATAGTATAGGTTTATGAAGTGTTAAATGAAAAAAAATAGAATGCCTAATTATGTGTGTTATGAGAGCATCTGTGTGAAAATATGCTTACGTGGGGAGCAAATAAATACTAGATTAGAAATTTTTTTTAATGAAAATAATTGTGTTTGAGTCATGGGATTAAGGGTGTTTCTCTGGTTAGAAATGTCTTCAATGTTGTTATGTATTTATAAGGAAAAATAATCTTTATGACTAAGTAAGGCAGCTGTACTAACTGACCGTTAGGACACTGTTTTCTAACTGTTATTTTGGAGCTCTGCTATAATATGCCCAGACGTTTTGGGTGTGTAAGAGTCTAAGGTATTCTCAGTCTCCTGTTCTCCTTGGCCAGTTTTTCACTAAGTTTGCAGAGAAGTGAGTGGACTTTAACTATGCTGAAGAGGGTGGTATGGCACCTGTGGTATTTGTGGGTCTCTTCTCACTCACTCTGCACCCACTTTCTTCCCCTCCTAAACGGAGAAGCATCTTTAATGTCGTTGGTACTCAGTAAACTCCTGCTCAGTGTTATTGAACTTTCGCCTACGGGAGGCAAAGACGCTCTGTGATGTAAAGGGGAAAATGGTAGCAGAGTAGTCAGGAGACCTGCCTTCCAGCTGTGTGACCTGAGGCAAGTGACTGTGACCTTCTGGGCCTCAGTCTCATCCTCAATACAAAGAGGGTACTCCACGGCCCGCTAAGATTTAAGTACCAGGGCTATAAAGACATTACAGTTCACAAGCTTACTCCAGGGTGTCATTTACGCCTTTCAAGGGCAGTTTTGCGTGCTCCTAAAAGAGCTAATTTACTGTGTTCACTGTTGCAACAGCGCGGACAGCTAAAGTGTTCCCGGGAATGGCCTGGTCAGCTCAGGGAGCCTGGTTCCTGGCTACTACATGGGGAACCAGCCATTCAGCCAGAGAAAGTCACTCTAATCCTGCATTGTAGGTACACCTACTTATTATACAAAAATGACTGAAACACACCAATTGGTGACAAGCATGATCAAATATTAGCTAATGATAAATTACTCCATTGTTTTAGAGTATGTACCTGACTGAAATACAAAGTTCAGATGTATTTAGATTTTCTGATGGAGCCAAACTACCGCTGACTGAAGTGGGTTTTTTTGGTCTTGCTTTTCTTTTTTCCTAGTGTGGTGAGGCAGGCAACAAAAACAAGTTGAAGGCAAGGAGAAGTAGACTCAACTGCTTTCATCAGCTTATAAAATTGTTTTAGGTAGGTACTACTGTATGGTATAAGAATTATAGGGAACCAGCCATCATCTCTCAGGTGTTAGTCATTTCCAAGGAAATGAACACTTCTAAGGAATGTTGTATCATGGTTTGTACACATGAGGCTCCCTTGTCATACAGGCAACATATCTGTACCTTCCGTGTCAGTTAAGGGTGGTCATTTAACTGATACATCCATACAGGTGACTAACATATTTTGTACTTATTGCTTTTGAAGCTTGGTAGGAAGTGCCCATGCCAGCTGAAAAATTCCTAAATAATTTGAAGTCACTGACCACTCAGATAACCATAGTTAGATTTGAAACTAGAGCATACTTGCTATATTGTAGGTGAAAAACCTAAATAAGATATTGGCTTGGTGGCTAGCCATGAAATGGTGCAAGAAATGAGGCAAAAACTACGTAATTGAAGAAAAAAGTACTTTACCAAAAAAATGAACAATGACACAAAGAGGGATTGTAGATCTAGACTCTTATACAGGTCAGTTTCATATTATACATGGAAAAATCAGTGAGCAAAGGATTCTTAAGACTCTTCAAGTCATTCTGCATCACGATGGGATGTGCCCTAGCTTTTTCTTGGGAAGTGACTAACTTAAACAGTATGCTAGCACAAAACCATCATGTAAGAATCCAGAGATTATAGGAAGTTAGTTCCCCAACATCATTTGAAAGCGCCTTTGTAACTCTTTCATAAAGGGCCTGTAAAAGTACCAAAAAATATTTTCACAGCTCTAGATATTCAGCGTGCAAATTATATACCATTTTGCATCTCATTGTTTAGGTGCTATATTTGTTGGTCCAGTGTAATTAAAATAACCAAACCATTTGACATTTGTCTTGTCATATTGATGGCAAGAACCCTAGAATAATAATTATGGCTGTTTATCATTGTTAATGAAGAAGCCATTTGAGACCATATCCAAATGAGTTTCCTAGATAACTATTTCTTGAATAGCAGCAAGACTAGAATCTAGACAGTGGTTGTCTTGGAAGTGAAAACATATTTCCCATGACTACCATGGGTTTCTACTTAGTATAATCATTGCTATTTGTCTTCTCCGTTGGTAGGAACATTTTTTTTTTGTTTTGCTTAGTTGGAGCATCTACCTTCAAATAGTGGGAACAAATCTATTTCAATCTCCTTTTTTTTACAACTGAAGTAACTGTCAATTTTCCTAATATGTGTAGTGAGACTAGGGGAGTGACAATATGTGGCTAATTCCAAATTGCATAGTAAAAAATCATGTATTTATGGCCTTGCAATAGGTTTTTGAACTTTCACTGGAATATAGCTGTGTCTGATGTCCAGGGACTTTAAAATTACTTAATCTACCCTGGGGGGACCTGATTCAGAAGTAGCTGGAAGCTGTCCAATTTTCGGTCTCACTCTTCTGCTCTGCCTCCCAGAATCCCATTTATCTTAGGTTCTGTCAGTTGAGATATAGCTTTCCTTCTCTAAAACTTTCTCTTGGAGCTAAGATAGCAATTTAATATTTGAGCTTCAGAAAAGGTACATCTACTGGTAAAATGAATAGAATTAACTGATATTATTTATGAACCGTAATTAAGCTGTTTATGGATCTTTAGTAAACACTTTCTGTGGGAGACAAGGTATAACATTCTAAGAATGATTTGGAAATTTATGCTAGTGAATTCTCTCCAAATGATCTGTCTGGGTATTAGTTTATATTCCTCAACAGAAATTGCCTGTACCTAGGGCTTAACAGTTTTAAAGAACTGCAACCTACACATTTTCATTGCATCAATAAACTAATAAGAACCAATGAATAGAATTCCAAAGTAGTCAGTTGCATCTTTTCCTCATCTCTGATTTTACATGTCCTAACTGACATTATGTAGTCATCACTTCCGTATGCCAATCAGTACTGAAAATAAACTCTTCTGCTCTTGCACTTTGTTATTTTATTGCTTTTTCTATGCTTGAACATTCTTTTTATTTCCAAACTGGAAAATTTAATCTAGTTGCCAGATGCTTTTGTTGTTTTATAGTTTTAAGTAGCACAGTAACTTAGGAGAAGATATAATAATAATAATCTTGCTTTGATTTCTGTGTTATTAATGTATAGATCATATAATGCTGCTCTGGTTTAAATGCAATTCTTTGTTGTGTTTTTTTTCTTTCTTCATTAGGTGGAGTCTTTGAATTTTTTAAAAGACGATGGTAATCAGATCTACTTGAAAAATTAAGTGAATTGATTTGTTTGGGACACTCTTTTACCAGTTCTTTAACATTTAACCACTGGGTAAGTTGAGTCAAGTACTTTCTATGTGGTTTGATTTCAAAATTATTGGAAAGATCTTTCAAGCAAAATATTAAGCTTTATGTGAAGTTTTGACAGTAATAATTTGAGGATCTCTAAACCTGTGAAAGATGTCTGGGATGCTATCTAAATGAAAATGTTGATAAGTCTTTACCACATCGGCGGAACTATCCTGATTAGAAAAATGGGAAGATTAGAAAATGTTGTCATTTACAGTTTGAAACCAGATCCCTTCATTTACTGTTCTAATGATTATTTGCTTGTTGTAATCTTGAGGTAATGTGAGAATATCGAATTTTACTTTTAGTGAGATACGTGTAATTGTACTGTATAGTATCAGATTCAAATCTAAGGTGTAAAGAATATATTGAGTAAATTAGTAACCCTCCTTATTTTATTTCTTTTTTTGGCTGCGTTGGGTCTTCATTGCTGCATGCGGGCTTTCTCTAGTTGTGGCGAGTGGGGGCTACTCTTCGTTGTGGTGCATGGGCTTCTCATTGCAGTGGCTTCTCTTGTTGCGGAGCACGGGCTCTAGGCGCACGGGCTTCAGTAGTTGTGGCTCACGGGCTTAGCCGCTTCGCGGCATGTGGGATCTTCCCAGACCAGGGCTCGAACCTGTGTCCCCTGCATTGGCAGGCAGACTCCTAGCCACTGTGTCACCAGGGAAGTCCACCCTCCTTGTTTTAAACCATTCTCATTTTGCAGAAAGCTTAGATTCTGTGATAAGAATAGAAATCTTAAGGACTTGCTTAATCCAGCTTCCTTGTTGCACTGTGTTGCTTTGGAACGCTCTTGAGGTAGAGAATTCTTAACCAGGAAGAGTTTAGGCTTTTAGCAAATTCTTGGCACTGCCAAGACAGAATTTAGTGGGAACAGGACTTTGGCTACTGTTAAAATGTCAGTGTAGTAAAGCCTGCTCTGTCAAACAGATTTTTGACATCAGAAGTCTAAATGATACTGATTTTAGGGTTTGGTAATTTTTGTTTTAATCCAGGCAAACTCATGCTTTAATTAACTCTTTACACAGTCACAGAAATTTTGGAAAAAATTTTGTATTCCTAGTCTAGGTCAAAAGATTTTAGTTTCTGAAATTCTAAATTTTATTCATGATTCTAAATTGTGCATCTCGTTACTTAATTTCCCTCTGGATAAACTAGAAGTATTTAAAAATCTGATGAATGATGGTAAATAAGAGAGGAAAGTGTCTAATCATTCGGGGAGCAGACTTCCAAACCAAACTAGTAGTGTCTGCTTTACCTCTGGGCATCTTCAGACGTGGTGGGATCAGGTGATTTTTCAGGGATACTGTCGCATATGGTTTATACAGTGCTGACAACTGCCTTTGCTTTGTCTAAAATAATCTTCCTTGAGGCTGCTTCCCTGGAACTTGATTTGTTAGTGTAGCTTTTGAGCATCCAGTGAGTGCAGAAATATCAAGTGTGGAAACCCAGGGAATCTTTTCATTTGGCCTGTGAGGTTCATTACCCGAGATTCATTTGTGACCAGTAATTTCCATTGTTATGGGGACACGGTGCCATTCGGAACATTTTTTGGATAATTAGAGGGATATAAGGCAGTTAGATCGAAAAACCCATCACGAAGAGAAATGATAAAGTTTCAAAAGCAAAGCCTTAATTTCTTCAATAGTCATAATAGATGTTAGAAGATGAAAATTGATACTCTGAACTACTCACTTAAATGTCTTTGTCTGCCACATTTAATTTTCCTTCTACTCACAAGGATTGGCTTTTACAGTTATTCCCAAGGTACCCCATTGTGTTACAGTTAAATTTCGATTGGTGGGACCTAATTTAAATTATGTTTAGGAAACTGTTCTGTAAGTGCCTCCTGAGAATGGACATTGGCCTTCTTGCTTATCTCACTATGAATTCTGGGTGTCTTTGGTTAAGTCAGCTCTTTGAGGTCACTGTGTTTTAAAACAATTTTTTTGTTAATTACATAAGGACGCTACTTAATTCATAAGGTTATGTGAGGATTAAACTCCTGGCAGGAGGTAGAGACTCAGTAGCTAGTAGTGATTATTGACAGTAGTGATTCATGTTGGTAATAGTCACAATCATGGTTTAAATGTAACAATAATTGTATTTTATTAATCACATGACTGATTCTTTAGCCTATCATCGTGGACATAATAGAAATGTACATAGAGATGAGTAACATTAAACCAAACACTTGGTAAGGAAACACTTCATATGAAATTGGTAAGCTTTTTTCATGCTGTATGCAACATAATCAGCAACTTCTCAATCACTTTACCGCCTGAGCCTGGTCTTGTCCATTGAGCCAAGCAAGGATTTTTCTTTCAAATAATAAATTTTAAAAATTTGTCCAATTTCCCCCACTCCAAATTGGTAGTAAGAGAAAACAAGGTAAAAAAGATAAAAAGGGAAAGTTTGCATGATAAAATTTTACACGATATAAAAGGAAAAAACCCGCATCATTAGAATGGTCTTTCTTTTATGGTACTTT
This sequence comes from Balaenoptera acutorostrata, assembly GCF_949987535.1. Lineage (NCBI taxonomy): Eukaryota > Metazoa > Chordata > Mammalia > Artiodactyla > Balaenopteridae > Balaenoptera > Balaenoptera acutorostrata. The sequence continues at coordinate 22,477,415 of NC_080077.1, forward strand.
TTGTAAAAGATAATAAATACAAATTACTTTATAATAATGTGACTTTTCATGTCCTGCCATTTTCCTTCAGATAGCCAGGGCTTTTGACTGGTCTTGACCTTATACATTTTAAGGTAATAGTAGCTGGACTATAGACCTTTAAACCAGGTGCACAGATTTATATGCTCTCATTGCATTGGACGTAATTATTTAAGATTTATGTAAGTGGTATGTCTTCTTTAAGCTGAGGAAAGATAAGAAGGAAGGCGAAAATTGTTAGCATTCACTGGATGTGTTCTGCAGAGTCAGGTTCTTTGCTATAGCGGCTTAATCTTAGAAAAGTAAGAATTAAGAATCCCATATTCATTTGAGAAAATCAGGTTTCAGAGCAGAAATTAATTTGGTGAGAATTACATAGTTATGATAGTAATTTTTGGAGTCAGAAGTTATTGAAATCTTACTTTAAATTAGAAAATCCAAACTGTATAACTCTATTTCCTGTAGAAATTGCTGTATTTTGTGATTTCCCCAGACTCAGTGTTTATCCATCCATCTGTTCCTTTATGTTTTTACTTTTTTTGTCATTACTTACACCAGTATGGAAAATAAAATGGGAAACTTTTAATCTATTTAACTTGGGCACATTTTAGTAGGTCTTATAAAGATTTGATGAGGTTGCAGATAAGATTTGCTCTCTGTTCACTGTGGTTTGATACAACTTTTCTTGCTATCACATAAAATTCAGAGCAAACCTTATGAGCTTCAATGTGTTTTGGCCTTCAGTATGTTTCCTTTTATATAGGGCCATTTTTATAGGTTTTCAGATGCATACAGTTCTTCTGTTGGGTCCTTTGTGTTTTAAGGTAACTGAAGAGGGTATCAGTATTTATGACTGAATTTTACTAAACCGATGTGAAACCTATAGACTCGTAAGCTCTTACTTACTATACGGACTGCAGTTTGTTTTGCCACTACAGCCTTTGTGAGTGGAGCCCATTACTGTTAGCTTCTCAGGCTATATGGTTTCACTTTCCCAGAATTATTTTCTTAACCTCTTCTATAATACTGGACTCCTCCTGCTTTGTTTTTCAAGCACTTCACTTGACTATACCTTGATTCATTCATACATTCAGCTTCTTACCCATTCATTTATTCATCATCAGCAAGATTAATTAAACCAGTAGTATGAGCAAAACACATTTTGTTCCTTGAGCATTCTGTAGCCATTTGAAAAACTGACTGAGGGTTACTTTTATGTCATTTCATAGTACTCCTCCTGCTTTTCGTTCTTCCTGTCTCCTTCCTTTAGCTTGCAGTGTAGGATGGCTGTGTGTGGCGGGACCTCTCATCTTTTACTGGCTACATAGAATGCCCTGTTTCTAGGATGACCTGAATTACCATTTGTGTAATGCTTTACAGTTTACCAATGGCTTCCATGTTACATGATCTCACTTAAGGCAAGAACTGTTATGTAGATATAACTTACATTTTATTTTGTATATGAGCAAACAGAGGCTCTAAGGGTTACAGTTGAGTGATTTGCTGAAAGTCACAGCATTAGTGAGTCATGAAACAGGATTCAACCCTGGTTCTCCCAACTACAGGCAATATGTCATTCGATGCCAGATCACTGGTCTGGTTGACTGGTAGTGTTCAAATATTGGAGCTTTGTTGATACGATCTGTATATTCTGTTTAGTACGAAACATAGAAGGAAGTAGAAGCCATATTGGAGTTTGGGGGAAGAATCAGATCTCAGAGTTTTAGGGAATCTTGGAGGCAGTGTACCTTCCCTTCCTTGATGATAACTGTGAAATTCACCCAGTCACTCCCCTGCTCTGAGAATCTCATAGACTCCAAGCAACATCCTTATAGATCAAGAATGGCTTTTGGAATTCTGATTCCCTTGGCGGTTATAGTTTCCCTGTGAATTACTAAATAATTAGATATTGAACAGCATCATCCGCTTCAGAGATCTTCATGCTTTATCTCTTCTTCTCTCTGAATCCCCTTAATGCTTTTTACTTCTCTCCTGTCTCTTTTTTTGTATGTATTTTTGTGCTTATGCTTTTTAGTAAAGTGATTTATGTGGGGCTTTTATCTCACCTACCACATTGTAAGCTGCTTGAGGGCAAAGACTACATCTTTATTTCATTGGTGTCCTCTTCAGCCTTGAAAATGGTGGTTGAAAAAAACTAATAGATATTCCATAAATATTCATTGAATTTAATAAAAATATTTTTTTAACTTTTTTTTGGGTTTTATTTTATTTATTTATTTATTTATTATTGCTGTGTTGGATCTTCTTCCCTGTGTGAGGGCTCTCTCTAGTTGCGGCAAGTGGGGGCCACTCTTCGTCGCGGTGCGCGGGCCTCTCACTGTCGCGGCCTCTCTTGTTGCGGAGCACAGGCTCCAGACGCGCAGGCTCAGTAGTTGTGGCTCACGGGCCCAGTTGCTCCGCGGCATGTGGGATCCTCCCAGACCAGGGCCCGAACCTGTGTCCCCTGCATTGGCAGGCAGATTCTCAACCGCTGCGCCACCAGGGAAGCCCCCTAATGAAAATATTTGATTGTGAGTTTTCATCTAAAATTCATTTTGGGGACTGTTTTATTGTCTTTGTCTTGACCATGGGAACAAAAACAATTGACCTCTGAAAAGATTTAATGAGATAAAGTAAAACATAGCCTCTGAATATAGAGGCTTCCTGGGAGATACAGGTCATGTGGCTGTGGAGCACAGCTGTCTCTGGCTTCAGGACTAAGGATGTACATTTAATTTGGCCTGCGGTGCTGGGAAGCCCCTGAAAATTTTTCAGCAGAAGAGTGATGTCATCAGAGCTGCATTTTAGGAAGCTGAATTGGGCCAGGTTGTGTTGGATGGTGCGGGGGTAGAGGTGAGGGTGGGGTGCGTGGGTGCAAGAGTCCCTGAAAGCACAGAAGCCACTTAGGAGGCACTTAGCATTAATTCACACAAGAGCTGTCACCGCATGTTATATGCCCTTTCCCTCTCCTCCCACACGTATATCACAGATGAAAGCACTAAGAAAACTTTAGTGAACGCTTGAATCCCAAGTTCAGGGAATTCTTTTTTTTTTTTTTTATTGAAGTATAGTTGATTTACAATAGTGTGTTCGTTTCAGGTGTACAGCATAGTGATTCAGTATTTTTATAGATTACACTCCATCAATAATGGCTATACTACCCTGTGCTGGAATTCTGACTTAACTTCCTCCAATCTCTTCCTTAGTTCCTCACTTCGCAAGTTTTGCATCCTGGTGCCTTTGTGGCTACTTTCAACTCATAGTATTTTCCTTAGGACTCTCCTGATGCTTCCACAGGTGATTGCCTCTGAGAATTGTCCCTGGATTCCATATACCCAATACCCGAGGGCATAGTGCCTAGACCTGTCCTGTGGAAATTTGACAGTTGGACCGAAAGCACTTTCGGATCTGACTTTGTACACTGGGAGTTCAGGCAGGTGTTGAAGGTCTGAATTGCAGTGGCGGCAATAAGGGTTGACAGGATGCAGACAAGATGAGAGAATGTGCAGGAGACCCACGTAGGGCCGCCTGATTGGGTGTAGGAGGCGTATGTGTGCGTGTGTGTGTGTGTGCGTGTGCACGGGCGCACGCTTATATACGCACTTCTGGGGGCAGGGAGCAGGAGGAAGCTGTCAGTGATGACACCAGGCTTTTGAGCCTGCGAGTTTGAATAGAACTTTTAATAGAAAAAAAGGAAGTAAAGAGAGAAGCTGGCTTGGGTCTCAGGATGATGAATCTGATTGTGTACTGAGTTTGATATAAAAGTAGATAAAAAGCTTATACTTTATACTACTCAACTTTTTTTTTCCCATGAGGGTTTATAGCTGGAAACAGGAATTCACTGGAAGGCATGAGTCTTCTTCCTCTTTTTACTGTTCTTCCAGCTCCTTAAATATTTCCCAAGAGCTTAGGATGTTTTGGGTTTTCTCAACCTTACCCCTGCCAAAATCCCCCACAAATTCACCTCCTTAGGAACATGTGTACTTGTCAGAGTGCACATGTTTAATCATATTAGGGAGATTAAACAGCAGCCAGAAGTGTGCCTTTCGGCCTGCCAAAATAAAACATACGGGAAAAATAGCTATCTTTTCCTTTTGATAAGCATGAGCATTGTCACCTCACAACTTGCTGAAATAGCACAGCAAAGGAACACTTTTGGGCAGGCTGGAAAATCAAGGGAATGCGCCAACACAGGCACTTCCTCTTTTCTTTACTATGATGCAGTCTAGTTCAGGGAAGCAGGCGTATTTTTACTTGAGCGCTAAAATCGAAAAAGTGTATTAGCCATTCGAATTGCAAGTTGTCCTCTCAGTTGATGGTGTTTCTAACAAGATCCTTAGGCTCTTAAATTTGTTGGTAGCGGTGAGTCGGCCGGTCCCAATGTAATCCACTCCCATCCCCATCCACTGAGAAGTTTTTGAATTTCAGCAGAGACACTCTTGATTCAATCAGTTTAAAAGCATATAACGATCCTGTAATTATCATTTGTCATTACCTTGTGTACTAATGATTAAAGCAAACATTTAATAACCAAAGGGCAGTAAATATATTTTAGATCTTGAGCCATAAAAAGATTTCCATTAACAGAATGTTTGGGCACAAATAAATTATTCATAGACTGTAGCAGAGCTTGATTCTGTCATCAGCCTTAAGTGGAAATTTTGAGAACACCAATCATCACAGACACCAACACTAAATTGGCTTGAGCCCCCATCCTTCTTACATGGAACCTGAGCTTTTTTTGGCTATTTGTAAAAGCTTTAATTTGGTTAAATTCAATGAATGTTCATGGTGTTTCTGCCATATGCAATTTAGTGTTCTGGTGGTTGGAGGACTACAGTGATGAGTAAGTCTGCATTTTAGTCTTTAAGTTGCTTGTAAACCCAAAAGAGAGACAAGATTAGTACATAACTGACTTGGATATAAGGAAGCTTAAGTAGCACCATCAGAAATGTATAAATAAAATGTGTTGCAAATTCAGAGGAGAAAGAAATCACATGCATTTTCTCATGGGAATGTGGAGGGAGGGATTTGGAGATCAGGAAGTGTTTCCTGAGGAAGGCTTTAAATACAGGCAAGGTTTGGACAGATGGAGAGAATTACAACCACATAGACAAAGAGTTGGGGTGGGTAATGTGGGTGTCATAGGAACGAAAAGTAACATGATGTGTTTGGAACACAGCATTGGTAGGTGAAGAGGAGAAACCAAAGAGAGGAAAGAAAGATACCTAGAGACCTAGAGAGTGCATAGAGGACCTTGAAGGAGTAAGTAGCACATCAGTTTGGCAGACCTTAAATAACCAATTTTGAGCTAAGGAGTAATATGATTGGATTATATTTTTGAAATATACCTCACCTCACAAATAAGAGGTAGAAAACCTGAAGGTAGACAAATTAAAAAGCCATTGGGATCGTCTCCGTGAGAGGTAATAAGTTTCTGAACTAAGTTGGTTGTAATAAGAATACGAAGGAGGGGACAGATGGGAGAAATAGTGAAATCATTTGTCTATAGGTTTTGGCACATGATTGCCTACATGAGAGGTGGAAAAGAGGAAGGAGTTAAAAATTCCATGCAACGACTTTAGTAAACTTTTGAATCCAGCCAACATTTATGGAAAACCAAGCCATGTGCAAGACGTTATGCTCTGTGCTAGAGGTGTGTACTGAGAAAAATGAGAAGGGTCTTGTCTCCAAGTAGCTGAAAATTTGAGTGGGGATATAAGTGTACTCAATTAACTGAAATCCAAACCAGATCATGATTAGTGTGACAACAGGAGTAGCGCCAAGAGTTATGAGAACACAGAGGAGAGTAATATTAATTTTGATGCTGGAGAAGTAGGGAAGCATCTAGGGGAGAAGACACTTGGGCCTGGAAGGTCAGATAGAGGAATCCAAAATATTTTAGCTGTCAGAAACATAGCAAGAAAACTAAGAGAGGCAAGTGTCAAAGAAGCTAAGGGGAGAGGACCTTTACAGATAGAGGAGCTCTTACTTATTGCCCCTGGTATGTCAGATCCTGAGCTGGAAGCTCTGTATTTAAGGAAGGTGTGCCCCACAGTGTGAAGTGCTGCAAAGTGGTAACAATGTCATCTAAGAAAGGGCCCCTGCATTCAACAATTTAAGGGTTAAGAGTGGTTTTTGAAGAGGTTTCAGTTAAGCAGGGGGGGAAACATTCTAAAGGTTATTCCTTGTCTTGAACATATAATTAAACTCCATCAGTGAAAGAAAGGCTGAGCTTTCCTCAGTGATTTATCCTTGACGGGTCAAGTTTATAGAAGCCTCAGTAGATCTTAGCTCACTGGCTGGTCTTTGAGGTACCCCTTGAGAATGTGTTAGTCCTGAGAAGTCTTTGTAAATTTTACAATACTGCAAACATGTTGGATGCCTAGATGATATTCTCACAGGTCCAAGATTTCAACACTGACTACAAGCCTCCCTCTTTCTCACTTCCTCCTTCCTCCTTCCCACTGCTTCCCTTTAAGCACCCGGCTGGTTAGGGTGAGCACATTTGCCACACCCTTGGCTCAGGGTCAGGGAAGTCCTCGGGCTCTCCTTGGCACTTTTCCCACGTGGAAGGAAATTTCTAGAGAACAATCCAGGGAAGTACACGCACACATAGACACACACACACACACACACACCAGTTCTTTTCCTGTCCTTTAGGGTATTCATGTGCCAATAAACAGACAAAACACACTGTCACATACAGGCATATTGTGTCACATTCACTCTTAGGAAACTGGGCAGAGAGGCAGTCATCTCGTAGGAGGTAATGGGGATACTATTAACATTTAGGAATAATAATAGAACTTAAAGAAAAATTTAAAAATTACTTTGTTAAGATGAATAGCATATTACTATAGAGTGTGAAGGGATGACATTTGTATCAAGGTTATGTTTAGTGGATTTTTTTTTTAATCAATTAGTACAGCAAATTGGGCACAGTAAAAGAACTTTCACAGAGGCACTCACATTACCACAGAGGGGCATTTTAAATTGTATCAGGCCACCCTGTCATTTATTTATTTATTTATATTTTTTTCCTGACATCATTGAATTTATTGGGGGAAAAAACAATGAACAAATAAATAACCATACAATCTTGGGTTTTGATAGGTGTTATAAAGAAAAATAAAGTAAGTTAAGGGGATTAAAAAGTAAGGAGGGTGTAGTGTTTTGGATAGAAAGTCAGGGAAGCCCTCTCTGAGGTGGTAATGTTTGACTAGAGAGCTGAATGAGGGGTTTCTTGTGTATGATGTATACTATGTCCATTGCCACCCCGTAATTTAAAAGGAATGAAAGGAGAGAATTTAAAAGGAGTAGTAGAGTGGAGGAAGAAGCAATTGCTTCTTTACCCCACGGATGCTTAATAGTACATGCACATGGTAAGTGTGTGTTTATAATCATTCACTCATTTATTCGTTTATCCATTCACACACTTGATCCGTCAATCCATAAACATTTACTGAGTTCCTGTTGTGTCCCAGGCTGAGTGCTGGGAAATACAAATGAGTAGAGAAAAAAAAGTAACATTTAAAATAAAATACTTCCTTATTATGGGAAACTAGACAATATAAGTAGATTTCCCTATTTTATAAGTATACAGCTTGATGGAAGTACATTTATGAGGTGAGTATTATATACTCCTGATTTTACCCCTCAAAGTTCTTTCCTGCCATTGTAAACCCTAAAATGTGTTCAACCTGCTACAATATAGTAATTCAGTTATTAGATTAATGGTAATGGGACTTGTTAGAGCTTCTAAAGAAATTGTCATATGTTCTCATCAGACTTTACCTACTACACCACTGGAATTCCTTTCCCTTAAGAATTGAATTGGCAGGATGATTTATCTTCCTCTGTCTTGTCAGATGCCTTGGGATAGATAGGGTCGGTATGCTTTTTTGTGTATCCATAGAAATAGCCTCAGGGAATTCTCCAAATGTAGGGCCATCTTCTACCTTTGAAAGCACTGTCAAGATCTTTTCAACCAGCAATCAAACTCAGAAGTGGGAAGGACCATTGAGTCTGACTTAGGCTGGTCTCCTTGGGCACAGTAAACCTGAGAGAGTTAGCGATATGTTCCTTGCCAGGTAATACTTTCTCTTTTTACTCTTTTTTATTTATTACCTCTCTTTGCCTCATTTTTATAATTTTCTACTTTTTTTCCAACTGACAACTGTGGCTGATAGGTTTATGTCTTGCAGGACTTGTTTTAATGTCACCTTGGTGATGTATAAGAAAACAAGACCTTCATTTTCTCCCCCCCATTTGGTTTTTCAGCATACAGTCATATTTTGGGGTCAGCTATAACATGCTACCATGTTTACGTCTATTTTAAATAGTCAAAAATTTAAGTTGAACTAAGAAACCTATGGGACTTTTGTCCCAGAACTCTTAATCTTGGGTTCTTTTGTTTCCAAATCAAATATAATATATATATGTGAATCATATTTGTGTAAATGGCAATAATTTTCATTATAAATGTCAATGATTTTTATTATGTCAAAATAAAATTTTGAGTTTTTGGAGTTGATGAACATATTAACATAGATTTTTGTAGAGATAACTAAAATATTTTAATTCAACTCTGTGTTAATTTGAAAGTTTTATTATGCATACTTTAAGAATGCACTAACCCAAATTTGGAAATATTTATTGACAAAAATAAAATGTTTATGTGGATTTTTTTTTAATTCTAGAGAGAGAAAAAAGTTAATTTCACTTCGGTATTATTTTCTAAATAGTATGCATTTGTGCCTGCCTATATCGTTTTCTAAGCATATATATATATACTCTTACACCTTTTATCTGGGGCCATGGAGGAGAGGACAGGAACTGGTCTGATGTGTGTACCTAGATCATTCATTCATTCACTCATTCATTCATCCAGGATAGGGACGGATGTTGACAAACGACTTGTATTTTCCATTTTGATAAATGTGAGTAAACTAAATGTTTTTACCTGGAAAATATAGTATTAACGGGGAGGGATTTGACAACATATGTAAACGTAAGGTTGTTGTAAGTGGATGGAAAATTGCCACCTGGTCAGGAAATACATAATAGGATCATTTTAATAAATTGTTGATTAATTAATTATAAAATTCCCTTTGATCATTTACAGGTAAAAGGGATATAGTCTTTTAAAAATGTCTAGAACTATATGTGTGCTTTTAAATTTATGTGCTGTGAACCTTTACCAGTGGCAGGAACAAGACTTAAAATACTTTGATTAGTTATCAAGAAATTTTCTACTATATTAAAAAAAAAAAGAACATTAAAAGAATTAGGAAGATAAATATATACCTAGCACAGAGTCAATACTCAATAAATATTTGTCATATGAAAAAAAAAGAAATTTTCTACTACTTTCAATAAAAATAGAGCTCTTCAGAGTCCTCATCTAAGCTTTTATTCTTAAGCTATTTAAATATATACCTAATGGAAATTTATTCTTAAGAATTTTATGATGAGACATTTTATTTTAAAGAGCTAGCTACAGATATTGAAAAAAATTTTCTATATCAGATATTTTATATTTGTATTTTTTGACACAAATGTGGTTGGCCTGTACAACATATGGGTTATAATATCTGTTCACTTGGGATTTTACTTAGAATATAGAGGTGAGCCAGTGGACAAAGAAAACTTAATCATTTATTTGAAGATATTTATTACTTTATTTTAAACATTGCTGGGATTATAATCACTTATTTTTAATGTACCCTGTTTTATATACATATGTTTGATATATTTTGGAAATCTGATAAAAATTTAAATTAAAATAAATTAATTCCATTTTAAGGTTGGCACTGTGAATTATTCTTCAGAACAGATGCAATTAGTTAGCATTTTCTGAAGCACACATTTTAAAATCTTTTTACTCATGGTATCATTATCATTTAAACCCTCTTTTAGAAATCTTAGAGAATTACGTTTGGAAATGTTCTGTATAAATTCTGCAATGTCTATTATAATTAAACATGCTTGAGTTTATACATTTAGTAATAAGATATATAACTTACGAGAAGGATGACTCTTGGTAACTCAATGATGTCTAAGTCTTATTTTCTAACATTATCAAAACCTTAATGAGTGATTTCTGAATTGAATAATGGCAACACATAAACATTATGTGGGTAGTTAACTGTGGTAGGTAGGGAGCAGTGATTGGTTAGAAAAGTCATTGGTTGAAATGTCAGGAAACCATCAAGGTTCTTGCCCTGGATCTCATAGACTAGTTTACGATCTTGGGCAGGTAACTCAACCTTCCCTTATTCTACTACTCACCCTCTTAATTTTTATATATATAATATAATTGCATTTCCATATATATCTGCAAAACCTCTAAAATTCTTCCTCTGTTTAAAATAATAATCCGTGAGATTCTGAAGAGGAGTAGAGACGAAAACCTGGTGGACTGCTTTCATGACAGTCTTGACGGCGAGTTGGTTAGAAGCCAAGCTTGGTTTGGACTTAAGAACACAGAACTCGGGATTCGGCTGTTGCCACCAATATTTGTGGGGCCTCCAGGGCAAGAGTTCAAATGGAGGCCCACATGCCTTCTTCTTAACTGGATCAGTGACTAAATCTTTATTTATAAAGAATGTGAATTTGCAGGGATTTCATCTGACCTGTTTAAGTTGTGGATTTGGTGAGAATAAGTTTCTGGCTCCTTTTTGTTGTGAATAGTAATTAAATCCTCATTAAAGAATTTGTAATGTTCTGTTAGTGAATTTTATATGGGTCATGCTTGATAAAAGTTTGCTTACTTTCATTGTTTTCAAGCTTTAAAAATTTAAGCAGATTGACAATTTTTAGATTTTTCTCTTTCTTTTTTCCCCCTTAGTTTATTGTTTCTGAACTCCAAAAAAGAAGCTACTTATACCAAGATCTTGACTTGCACGCATTCTCAATGAGCTAAGGGATATAAAAATAAAATGTTACTTGTATTCAAAGTATACAAAATATCACTATGTTTTCATCAACAACGTAAACTAGATAAGTAAAAATTCAAAAACTAAACTATTTTAAAACACTGATTTTTCTTATTAAATATCCAAAATTACTTTAAAATGAAAAGGCAAATCCATATGATAATGAATGTATAAAACATTTAAAATCTAAATTATTTAAACAAAGCTAAAGCTTGTAAATATATTTTCTAGAAATTTTATTGTCTTCTTAAATATTTTAATCAAAGTAAATCTACACACAGGTTTAGGATTCAGTGTTCTTTTAGTTGCTAATGTAAAGAATTAGTGTCATGTTTTATGCAGTTTACATCTATACAAATTTAAGAATAAGAATTGTTTACTTGTGAAATGTTCCTGAGGTACCATGTGTGATTCTTTTTCCAAATGCTGCACTAATTATTAATAATTCTAGAACCACTGATCAGATCACTAAGAGAAGCAAGAAAAAAGATGCTGCCATTACTGTACTTTGCTATAAAAGACTTGGTTGTGCCATTTGAGAGAAATGACTGACTAGATAATTCAAAAAGAGTCATGTACCACAGTGTTCACTGCAGCTCTGTTTACAATAGCCAGGACATGGAAGCAACCTAGATAGTCTTTTCTTAAGCATTAATGCTGCTTACATCTTCTCTGCTTTTGAAATGATGTCGAACTCCACACTTTGCAGTGTCACAGCCCACAAACCTTCAGGGCATTTGAACTCGTTCGCTTTTTGACTGGAGCAAAGACATTGGGCGCAAGATGAGGAAAAGCATTTCCTGCGGCCTAAACAGCTCTAGTCAAGAGCTGGGACGTTTAGTGCTACCGGACAACTGGATGCCAGTGACAGAGGTGCCCGTATATTTGTCCATACATTTCTTTTGTGTATTTGTGGTATGTGGCCTTTCTGAAGCATGGGACCCAAGGCAGGAACCCCTCCTGCTCGGCGGTGTGGGCTCTGCTGGCTGTATCTGGGCGTGAGCGTACCCTTGAGGGGCACCATCTGCAGAGGCAGCAGAGTGGTTCCTTCCTGAGGACACTAGGGGGAGCTGGCGCAGGAAGGGAGAAGTGGCAGATGGTGTTGTGACTGGCTGTCAGACTCCCTTTGGGCTCTTATAAGTCCCCCTTGCTGGCATCCTAGAAATACTTGGTTGGGACTTTTCAAGGGGACTGGAGGTCCTGTAAGAGCAGGTGGGGCTGGAAACAGGAGCTGTGGTTAATTGGTGTTGATGCCACTTCATCTGAATACACCTGTAGGCTGAGAGGGTCTGGGAGTGTTTGGGTAGCTCATTTCCAAGTCAGTAAGTGCTCCCTTCACTTCCTTAGGGATGGGCAAAGACACTTCTATCCTGGAAATCCGTTTTCTCCATACATTTGGAAAGGATAGGATAGTTCCAATTTCTTTTATGAATATTCTCTGTGGAGGGAGCTAGGGAAACAATTAAATCATTGATCCGAGATCAGTGAAATGATGAAGGGATTTATTATTTACGTAGGTTGGGGGCCTTAACCACAAATGGATAGAATTCAGGGGGTCTGAGAACTTGGTTGAGAGAAAAATTAAAACTTTATTTTCACAAACATCTAACTGAGCTTCAGCACTCCCTCCATTATTAATGTAGGCAACAGATGATAGTAGTTTTAGCGGCATCTGTGACTTGGTCGCCAGTAGAAATCACAGATATTTTCGTGTCCCACTACTATTGTGGATAATATCTCAGAGTATCTTTATAACTACTCAAAATGATGGTGGATATTATCCTGCACTATATCTTTTAAAAATTTATTTATTTATTTATTTATTTTTACATATACATGTATCCATTCTGTTTTTCAAATTCTTTCCCCATTTAGGTTATAACAGAATATTGAGCAGAGTTCCCTGTGCTATACAGTAGGTCTTTATTGGTTATCCATTTTAAATATAGCAGTGTGTGCATGTCAGTCCCAAACTCCCAGTCTGTCCCTCTCCCCACCCTTCCCCCCTGGTAACCATAAGTTCATTCTCTAAGTCTGTGAGTCTGTTTCTGTTTTGTAAATTCATTTGTGTCATTTTTTTTAGATTCTACATATAAGCAATATCATATGATATTTGTCTTTCTCCGTCTGACTTACTTCACTTAGTATCATAATCTCCAGGTCGATCCATGTTGCTGCAAATGGCATTATTTCGTTCTTTTTAATGGCTGAGTAATATTCCATTGTATATATTACCCTGCACTATATCTTGTTTCTAATTTTTAATAGAGTCACATATGTTCCTGTCAACAAATTTGTTTAAAATTTTTTTAAGGTAACTGTATTTCATTATAATTGGTTTCCTTTATAATTCTATGTTTTTTATTTTATGTAGTTTAAAACATGATGCTAAGAAGGGATCCCCAGCCTTCTTCAGACTGTCGAAGGGGTTCATGGTAACAAGAAGGTTGAGAAATTCTGATCTAGATAAAATCTTCTATTTTGCTGCAGAAGATCAAGGCCTTGGAAAGGCTAGTGAGTTACTTAAGGTCACCTAGTGGAGCAGGAGTTAAAAGTGGTGTCCTTCCTGTTCTGTGTGGCCTCCTGGCACCTCAACCCTGATCTCAGGGCCAGGGAAATGAGCTCCTTGGTCTTATTCAGCAAGCCCTTTTATTATGATGAAGGCCAAGCCAGCTTCCTTCTTTCTTTGTGCTTCCCTGGCCTGGAGTGGCCTTCCCACCTCTCACTTCCAGGCCTGCTGGTGGTGGATGGGGAGGTAGGGTTATCTCCAGCAGTGCTTGCCCCTGGGTCCCACAGCATCACAAAGCATGTTGCCCTAAGACACCTGAGCGGGTCAACAGAAAGAGCAGAAAATTTAATCCTGGTTGCTTGACCCCGTTTTAGTGGTGGTATTTCAGGCAATATTGGTATCCCCATATTAGCAGGGGAAATCTTTCATCCAACCCAGTGGGCTTTGTTAAATTAATTAAGGAGCTCTTGTCACATGGTTTCTTCCTCTTTTAGACTAACATAAGACTGAAATCAGCAGAGAAATAGAGAATTAATTACTAATATTTATCTTTCACTTCCTAGTGCCATTTCTAAGCACTGTATAATTCTCTTACCAATTCTAACAATATTATTGTTATCCCTATTTTACAGATGGGAAAACTAAGGCACAGAAAGGTTAGGTAACTTGCCAAAAGTTATTTATATGTCTACTAAGTGTCAGATATGGGATTCAAAAGAGGTATTCTGGCTCCGGAGTCCCTGGTCTGGGTCACTATGCCACATGTCCAGTTACTATTTCAATGTCTCACATCATCATTGCCCAACCTCTATCTTTCTTTGGTTTGGGATTAGACTAGGAACCTACATATCTGGGGCGAAGGGAGCCTTTGGATTATTTTGAGGCAGTCCTAGGAGGAACTCTTTCCAGTCTCTCGGGGCTGTCTCCGAAAGGTACTGTGTCGTTTGGTTCCAGGTCTGTTCAGCTTTAATCCCTTGCTTCTGTGTATTCAGGCAATATGGAGAAGGAAAAACACATTCATACCCAAAAGGTTTAGTAGTGCTGCAAAATGCTTGCTATGGGTTGACTTTGTCTCCATTTCGAGGACTTGACAGTGCTTTCATCTTCGCTTTTGAAGCCTTCTCATCAGCAGCGTTGGCAAATATACCTTTGAAAATTTGTACCTGAATTCTTGTGTTTCGAAAAAAAAAATGTTTGTTAGTGTTTCTCTTCTTGAACACTAGTTGTTGTTTTGCCAACCAGTTAAACGTCTGAAAATCTGAGTGCTGGCTGAGAAGCTAAGCTTGTTGTAACCAGTTATCCCCAGATGGCCAGATTCCATTGTGTACCACTTTTATAGATGTTCACTGGTTGCATACTTGGGGTTATGAGGTGTACTGTTCCACTTGTTTCTCAGCCATGCACAGCACATTATTTGATAGCATGAGACAGATGGTATAGTGCAAGCTAAAATGATGAGGGAGAGAAGAAAGTGAAACAATAGAAAAGGGGCACTGGATTTTCTAATTCACATTTCGGAAGTGAATTTAGCTTCTGTCGTTGACTAATAAATGCAGTGTTGCTCTAAGACTTCAATTCATTAACGTCTGTTTAAACGGATATAACTGAGTAATCGGCAGGAAGCAATCTTTTCCTTCATGGAGGCCGTGCCAGATTATATGGGGTCTCCTCCAGATCTGAAAATGTTGGGCCATTGGAAGTGTCAAAAATAGATCTGGGTTTTTCAGACTAAGATATATACCACCATCAGTACCAATCAAAACAGAAAAATCCCAAATCTTATTTTTAAACTGGAAAAAAATATGTATATATAGCCTGGTGAAGTAGCGGTGATAAGGACAATTAATCAGTTTTCATGCAGCTGCTTCCTGACATTTCTGCAAATTGTTGTGGAAAAATTAATGAAGGTTAGATCAGTAATGGTTTCAAGCTTGGCCAGTGGAAAGTATGACAGTGTTTCCATCAGCAATTAAGCTGGGCTGCTCTCTTTTTTCTATAGGGGAAGTGGTATGATGTGTGTTCTCCACAGGAAATGGAAAACAGCAGCTGAGCTCTGTGAGCACAGGTATGGAGGAGGTCTCTGGGGCTGTTCCAGCAGACTCTCCTTGATGGGCACGACCCCTTATTTTCCGCAGAAAGGCTTTTGCTCTGCCGCACTGAGACATCATTCCTGAAAAAGAGAGTGAGGATTTGGGGATTTTCCTGAGCTGCCGTTTCAGAAACGCAGATAGGCTCTGAATCTAAACTTTGGGAACCAGAAAGTGGAACTTATGACAAACAGAAAGTGAAACTCACCTATCTAATTTTATTTTTCAAGCCAAAGGTAGTTCAGTACAGGCCCAGTTCACATCCTGTGTAACCCTATGGGATTTTCCCCAGTATTAGTTAAAAATTTTCCCATAGGGTCACACAGGATGTGAATTAAAGTAAACACTTAACGAGCATGATGAAAAGGAAATTAGCTTTCTAAATGATCCTTTCACTGTTAACATCCTGAGTAGCTATTAGAAACATGGGAAAGGATCACTTCAATGTCTCATTATCAAATTGTTACATTATTAATAAACTATATTAATATTCTTTCCTACGACATGTGAAATATATTTCTTTATATATGAAACTAGATTTTACCTATATATTTGCCTTTTTGGAAGACATTAAACAACCTAGCAAAACGCTCTCTAAATCAGTGGTTCTTAGCCTTTTGCAGGGAGGTATTCACAGACCTCTTCAGGACTCTGAAAAAAAGCTCCTGACCCTTTCTCCCAGAAAAATGCATATATAAACAACACTTTACATACAATTTTAAAAGTTTCACAGATCTCTTAAGTGACCTTGGACCTCAGGCATTTTTTCTGGGACTAGTTTTATAAAGCTTTTTATGGACAGATAAAAAATTATGATGAAAATGTTAATTCGTTCCAAGTAAAGATTTTATAAGAGGCACTTTTTAAGAAACTTTAACTGCAGCAATAATAATTCATTCCCTTTTCCACCTGGAAAATGCTTCCTTGTTGTTGGAAGGGAGCTTGTACATTGGATAGAACATACAAAGCTGGCTTTGAAGCTGGCTGTGTGACATTTTAGCAAGTGACTTTAGGTGTCCTGCCTCAGTTTCATGATCTGTAAAATGGTGGCAACAGGGGTAATATGTTACTTGTGTCTGGCAAATAGTCCATCCTCAATATATATCCCTTCCCTTCTCTTCTTTCCTCCCTCCTTTGAGATGTAGCTTAAATGTCACTTTCTTACACATTATTTTGCGATTTCTGAAGGCAGATTTTTTTTTTTTTCATTTTCCCCTCAGTGTTTCTCTAGTGCTCTGTAAATTTCTTTACTCTTAAAATTGTGTCATCATTCATTGGTTACAACTAAAGGTGTGAGTTTTGAGGCTCTTGTATTTTATGAGTGATGTTTTATTTATCTCTTTGCATGCTGTGTCCAGCATAGTGCTTAAGACACAGACATTTCCTGTTTATTAAATCAGTAGTAATAGTATAATGCTTATTAGAAATGAAATAATTTGGATTTGGGCTTATAATTGTAATTATATAATGTTTATGTGGCAACTAGTCATCTCAGAAGGGAGGTCAAATGATCCGTGTACAGCCGAAGTGAAATTTAGTGAGAGAACAGAGCTTCGAACTGAAAGTATGTGTTTTCCAGTTTTGGCTACGTCCAGAGTGTATTCTAAACCAGAGCTATGGTATTTTGGCTAGAGTTTTTAGTCAGGTTAATCACCAGGTGATTGGGTAAAAGCAATGCTATGGCCTTACTAAAATGTATATATCTATACATTATGTGACTCTCAGAAGAGAATGTGGGCCTCCAAAGCCTTAGTTTATATTTTATTATTTAGAATCTGGGGTTGAACGATAGCTTGAAGGACGTACTGATCTGCCTTTCTTTGGATTAAGTCCTCACATGCCCTTGCTAATGCTTTTCAATTCAAGTTGAACAAAAATGTGGCCTGTCTTTGAGGAGCTGTCATTCGTCAACTCCCATTTCTCCCATTTCTCAACCTCTCTCTCTCTCTTTCTAGTACACACACACACACCTGCAGCTATTACAAATATTTTTAAAGGCAACTTAAATAAAAAATTTATATCAAACCACATTGTCTTAATACTTGAATAACTCAATGGCAGTCAGCTCTGTTCTTTCTATATGTGTTGAATGGTTTCCAAGCAGTAAGTCATGATTTGGAGCCTTGAGCATAAAGAATGACTTTAGGAGCCCTGGGAGGCTGGGAAGAGAGAAACGTCTAGTTGGCTGCTGGGGGTCTTGGAGCAAATTAGTGTGGGGAAACGGCAGTGAGATAGAATGGAGAAAGTGAAGAGAGTGGAGAGAGCGGAAAGGGAAATGTGGGAAGTGTGGGATGATATCTGGTGGTATGGGGAAGGTTTTTGACACACAGAAAGAAACTATGAGTCCTAATCTTTAGCGTACTAGAAAACCATGGGTTGAACACTGGCTGGGGTGATAGGCGAATCAGACCGATGGAAGGAACTTCAGAAATAGAACTGAGGATCTGTAGAGGTGCCAGTGGTGTTGAGCTGAGTGATGAAGAGGTTGTCATAGTTGAAACAGAATATGAACAGAGGCTTGTGCCTGGGAGATATAGGTAAAGAGATGAATTTAAGCTATAGGGAAGGAAAAAATACGTGTCGGAAATGGGCTGACTTGGGGACAAAGAACAGTTGAAGATTTTGCTCAATACATCATTGGCCATGAATTCTTGGCACTTGTGAGATGCACACCATTCCTTTACTCAAGCATTTCCACCTCCTGGAAAGCCTCGTCTCTGCCTGTCAGAATTTTCAAGCCCTTATTTAACTTCTACCAGCTGCATAAATATTTCTTTCACAACACTAGCTCATAGCAGTTGCTCCTCTGCTGAGCTTACATAGTACTGTTGTAAATGCAGTGGCACTTAATTGATGTTTAAAGCTATAATTTAAATTTCCACCTGCATGTCTTGTCTCTTCAATGAGCTTCTAAACCTGTGTAGAATTTGATAGTGTGAAACAAAAAATCTTTTCTGTGGTCTAATATGAAGTGGTGCCTATAGCAAGAAGTCAATATATTTTTAAGAGTTTTAAAAGGTACTGGGTTTTTACTACTTTGCTCAAACTTTACTGGATGGGGGGAAAAGGAAGTTTAGAGATAGTCCTTATTCTTGAAGTATAGATAACCAAGCTGGATTTTTTTTGTGTAGAATATTAGCAATTTGGCATTAGAGAAAGACTGTTTTAGAATCATATACATTTCCTAGACAAGATAATGCATGTAAAGTGCTTAGTACAGTGCCTGATGGTAAGTACTCCATAATTACTTTTTAAAATAACTATCATTACTATTAATGTTAATACAACTGTTGACTAGACCTTCTGTCACTGACGTACCTAAATATTAATCTGTATGAGCAATGTCAAGTTCTTTATCTCCTATGTTTTTAGGAATCTGGCTTTAATAGCTCAACTCGACTGTGATTATTCACATTAAAGCCACCACTGACCTTTTAATTGGTGACTCTAGTGGACATATTTCATTTCTTATTCAATATGACTTTTCTGTTGCATTTGAACTCTCTCCTCCTTGAATCATTCTCCTCTATTGGTTTTCTTGACACCACCCTCTCCTGTGTTCTCTACTGCCTCTCTGATTATGCCTTCTCCATATCTTCATCTTTGGTTCTGTCCCTCCATTAGCCCAGTAAATGTTGCAGTGCAGAGTTCTGTCACAGGCTTCCTTGCTTTCCTTGTTACTCTACATATTTACAAGGGCTGAGTGTTTTTCTCCTCTTCCATTTTTTTCAACGACTGTGCTGTGGTAGAAGCTCTAGTTTCCTACTTCTGCACTTCCAACCATATACTAGATATCTCTGCTTAAGTAGACCCGACACACTTCATATTCAACATGTCCAGAATTGTATTTTTCCCTCAAGGCTTGTTCCTCCTTCCCTCTTTCATCAAAAGTCCCACCATCCCTGTTGTCATCCCAGCTAGAGCCCTAGAGTGATCCTTCACTCTTTCCTCATCTTCAGGTCACACAAACACACAAAAACAATTCCCAAATTCTGTTGATTCTTCTTCCTAAATATCTCTTTAATCAGCTCTTCCTACCTCTGCCCCATTCAGTTCCTCATGGTGTGTCCTTGAACTATTGCAGTAGACTCTTGACGGGTGTCCTGGCCTTAAGCTCCACCTACCTCCCATGTGTCCTACACACTGCTTCCAAAGCTATGTTTCTAAAAGAGAAATCTTCCTTCTGCTTTAGGATGAAATTCAAAACCTTACCATATTATACAAGGTGCTTTATTATCTCAGCCTACTCTGTAATTCCTACGTCATTTCTCTCACCTCACTGTTGTTCCTCACAAAACTGATACTTCAATAATACCCAAATTATTTATTCCTACAATGTGTCTTGTTTCTTCCTGTTTCTGTGCATTTACGGTTGCTATTTCCTCTGCCTCTAATGACATTTCCAATTTCTCCATTAGGTGAATTTCCACAGATACTTTGAGATGTAAAGGTTGCCTCTGTTGTGAAGTTTTTCTTACTCCCTCTTCCCGTCTTCTGTCACCCCAGCACAGTTAGTCACCTTCTCACTTCTCTTCCTGAAGTGCTTTCTCCATACTCCACCACACATATGGTATACAATTGTTTTTTCACCTATCTGACCCTAGACCATACGCTCTTTGAAGGTTGTGTCTTATGCATCATTATATTTCCAGTGACCATCATGACCTGCTAGGCATTCTGTAAAGTAATAAAGGAAAGGTTGTGAAGAGAAGCTGAATATATACTCTATTATAAAACATCTGAATTGATGATGAGGCATCCAGATTTAAATATCTTGTGGTTTATAACTCATTGCATTTAAATGGTTTAACAATATACTATTTATTACTACACTAAAGGGGCAAATTTAAGAAAATTAATTAAATATGTGTGTTATCCATGTATCTAGGGTAATAAAACCTTGAGTGTGAATATTTGCAGAATCCAGAAGATTCAACAACAAAAACTCGGAGAGGTAGATGAACCAAAAGATGGTTCAGTTAGAAAGTAGATCAGAAAAACAAAGAACCATTAATCTTTTAAGTGAAATAAACTCTCCTAACAATTTTGATTGCATTAATATAAGACGATTGTCTACAATCATAAAAAATAATAGCCTGCCCATGGGTTTTTATTACTGCCAAATATACTAATATATATGTACTTGGTAAAGTCAAACTAGTTATTTAAAACTGTAAAGTTATTTATAAGTTTTGTTAGTCCTTATTTAAGGTTCTATAGCAGTGACAGGTCTTATAAACAGTGTGTATCACCATCAATAGAAAGATTGTAAGGTGAGACAAGTCCATAATGTCATATACTTTTATTAATATATGAATATGAAAATATGAGTACTTTCTTTTCACAGTGTTAAATGGATCTTCAGCTATACCACGAATTTTGTCTCAGCCTCAGGACAACTGCCCTCATTTAACTTTCAGACACACTTTTGGAATTGTGGACTTTGAGTAGGGCCAAGTACTTTGTCCCTCTGTTTCATTTTGGATAGTCTCTATTACTATGTCTTCAAGTTCACTATCCTTTTCTTCTGCAATGTCTAATCTGCCATCCAGTGTATTTTTCCTTTCAGATTTTGAGATTGTCCTCTCTAGAAGTTCAGTTGGGGCCTTTTTAAAAGATATCTTCTGTATTGCTTCCACTTATATATTCATTCTTTAGTTTCTTGCACATAGGGAATACAGTTAAAATAACTTCTAAGGGCCTTTTCTACTAATTCTGTCATCTGTGTCATTTGATCCATTCATTTTTCTCCTATTTATGGGTCAGATTTTTCTGCTTCTTTGCAGACTTGGTCAGTTTTGATTGAATGCTAGAATTTTACCTTGTTGGGTACCAAAGACTTTTGTATTCCTCAAATATCTTCAAGTTTCGTTATTGGACATAGTTAAGATACTCGAAAATAGTTTGATTTTTTTCAGATCTTGCTTTTAAGCTTTGTTAGGTAGAACCAGGGCAGCATTTAGCCTAGGTTTAATTTTTTCCTCCTACTAAAGCAAGACCCTTCTTAGTGCTCTGACACCTTGTAAATTATGAGGCTATCCACTCTGGCTGTTGGAAACAAGCACTCTTCTTGGCCCCTTTGAGTACTGGGCACTGTTGCCTCTAATAGTTTCAGTGTTTTTTCTCCTCACTGTGGGTAGTTTCCTCATATGCATATGCTGGTCAATATTCACCTGATATGGACACCAAGGGGGGAAAGTGGTGGGGTGGGGGTGGTGGTGGGATGAGTTGGGAGATTGGGATTGACATGTATACACTAATATGTATAAAATAGATAACTAATAAGAACCTGCTGTATAAAAAATAAATAAAATAAACATTAAAAAAAAATTCACCTGAGTACTTTATCTACAGATCTTCCAAGTTCTCTCAGTCCAGTGCTGTCCTTATCATGCCCTGTGACCCCTAAACACCTTAGGTTCCCGGCACTTCAACCTAGGGAGACCACTGGTCTCTTCCTGAGTTTCCCTTCCTGCCCATGGTGAAAACGTTCTCCAGGTAGTAATCTGGGGCAATTTTAGGGCTCACTTCACTTGTTTGCTTTCTCTCAAGGATGTCTGTCCTTTGTTGCCAGTTGTCCAGTATCTTAAAAGTTATTGTCATATATTTATTGTCTACCTTTATAGTGTTTTACAAGTGGGAGAATAAATCTGGTTCCTGCTACTCCATGTCGATCTGAGGCTGAGTCAAGGCCTATTTTAGTATTTATTTACTCATTTATGTAATATTCATTAGCCTGAAGAATTCAAGGTGCTGTTAGATAATGGCTAAATAAAGGATTTAACTTAATGTGCACACCTAACATAGGGAGTTAGGTGTGTGAAATCTGTGTTGAGAGAATGTGTTAGGAGGTGTTTTCATAGCACGATGCAAAAGTATTGTTGGCTGTTCCTTTCGAAACGTTTTATCCATTTTAAAATAAGCTAAAAAGTTATGTGATTTAAATCCAGTTGTGAATTTGTGAGATTTCAAGATAATGGCTCTTTCTTCTCCTTATTCCCAATCTGATATTCTTAAAAGCAGCCACATTGTGTGGCGGGGGAGGAGGGGAAAGAGACTTGTGACAGGCATGAAATTTTAGCCATTGCACAAAATGATAGGGTTTAGAAGATGTAAATAGCGTGGTTTGGACAAATCCACCTACTTACTCCTATTTGTAAGAAGCCAGGTTTTTAAAATTGATCTTAAGTGATCATTTTGCTTTCACTAACCTCTCTGCATCTACAATGGAAGAAGAGTTTAGATGTGCTGCATTTTTCATGATTTGTCTTATAATGCTTCTGAGGTCACTGTGGTGGAATGCTGTCAGATCTCTCTCTCTCTCTCTCTCTCTCTCTCTCTCTCTCTCTCTCTCTCTCACTCTCTCTCTCACACACACACACACACACACACACACACGAAAATAGAGACATCTTCCAGAGAATTTCCTGATGTACTGTTCTTTGAATGTGATGACATTTGTTTACACTGGAAGCTAGACACTGGATTCTTTTCTTTGGAGACTGTTTCAGAAACACATTTTCCACATTGGTTTTTCTCAATATGGCATGCATATGAACAACTTACATATTTAATGTTTGGGAGACTGATGAAGAATTCCTGATATGAAGTGCCCTTATCAATCTACTTTAAATATTTAATGTTGGGGAAACATCCTCTTTCCTCTCCACTGATTTTTGCTTTAATTCTCCTTGGCAAACCATAACGTAGAAATCAGATTAAAGACAGACTTTATAACCTTACCTCTCGTGCCATGTTTTGCATGTTTTTCTGTCAACTCAATACATCCCCTATAGATTCTGTTATATTTTCTTTGCCAGTTGAATCAAGATTCTTACTGGAAACATGGCAAATGATTTGTAGCCCCAAAGATATGGACTATGTCTGTGTGGGGTTACTAGAAAGTAATTTATATATATTCATTGAAAAAAAATATATCAACATTTACTTTTACCTGTCCTTTTAAGGTAGTACTTATAACTGCTGTCATCCTTGAGTACATCCAATTGCCAGGAACTCTGTTAGGTGCATTATTTACATGAACTCTAGTCCTCACGACAGCCTGCAAGGTAGGTACTATTATCCCCTTGGGAGATATGAAGAAATTGGCTCAGAAATGTAAGTGAGTTGTGCAAGATCACATCCCTAGTAAGAAGCAGAACTGATGTCAGACTAAAGTTCTACTACCCTAAGAGATTAAGCAACATATCCCAGGCTTGTTAACAGTGATGAGTATACTTAGTAGATAAAATGCTAACTAAATACTTCTAAAATAAAATATTACTAAGAAACTTTTATTGAGTGCCAAGTGTGTGCCAGATCCTGCTCTGGGGATGACGGATTATAGAAATGAACAAAGCTTCCTCTTCTGCCCCGAGGAGAGACACAGGGATTGTCAAATACATCTTAAATTTAAGATAATTATAGCTGTCCAGAAGAAAAAATTAACAATATAATAAGTAAAACCATATTAATACTGATTTTTAATTAATTAATAATTTCTGAAACTTTAAATTGTTGCTGGGGAAACAATTTGTGAGGGGAGCATATATTAGAATTGGGATGCTTTTTATTAGACCACTGATATGAAATGTTACTCTCATTATAACATTGTTCTGTGGAAAAATAAGATTTGATTTACATCATTTCAACTTACAGGGATTTCCCAGGACTGCATCCAACCCCAACTTGTCATCCTACCTGTCTTTGGATGAAATACATGTCTGCTTGTCTTCCTTTTATCTTCCCCCTCAGCCCAGCCTCATGAGAACTCTTCCTACAAGATATCTTGATCTGGATGCACTGGTTGACCTCAGTGCAAATGAAGTATGGAGTGTACTCAGGGCATGCAAACTGAGTTTCATATTTGCTTAAATCAAACATGAAAGCAACATTGGCCTCAGCTGACCTTTCTAGCCTTCCCATTCTCAATCCTCTATACAAAACTACAAAGTACTAGCCAAGTTGACTCTTCTTTGCCCACCTACTCTTTCCCATCTCTAGGCTGTTGGTTCATCGTCCCACCTCCCTGGGTTGCCTTCTCCTGTAATCTCTGCCTTTAAAATCCTTCTAACTCTTCAAGGTCCGTGTCCAATGTCACTGTTCTTCATTTAGCCATTCATGATTATTCGAGCCATAAATACATTTTTACCTCCCATGGATTATTCTTGTGCTACTTGTCACAGACTAAGAGCTGGGGCATTGCATTGGGATGCACCTAGTTCCAATGCCAGCTCCTTATTTACAACCTGTGTGACCCTGGACAAGTTACTTAACCACTATAGCTCTCATCTATAAAATGGGAGTCATGCCACCTACCTCTGAGAATTGTTTTGTGATTAAATGTGATAATGTATGCAAAAAGCTTAGCATAGGGTTATCTGTCACGTGGTATGTCTTCAGAACATGTTAGCAATTTTTGCGTCTCTCCTCTCAGAATAAGTTCTGAGGTCAAGTGTTTTGTCTTATTTTTCTTCGTGAATTCCTCTCCAAAGCCTACCTTTAAAATGGCCTGTCATGGTGCTTGAATACAGCAAATATTCCGTAAATATTTCTTTGAGAAGGAACTAAATGTGATTTTTAAATTGCAGAATCCACACCCCAAGGAGGGCTTTATGAAAAAAGTGACCTTAGGTTCTGGTTTGCCAAGGAAAGTCCCGGTATTAAGTATTCATAGTGCTCCCTTTTGCTCTGATGTTTTGGATAATAAATCTTATGGGCACCCTATTTATGGAATATTTGCAGTTTTGAAATGTCTGTGGTAGTTTTCCAACTATATCGTTATTTATTCTTCATGTAGATATTTTGTCTCTTAAAGGAGATTGTAATCTACTTGAGGACACAAACCATTTCATATCTCACTTCTCCAAAATGTACTGAGCGCATTGGGAGTTCTGACAGGGCAGTGGAACCAGGGCAAATCTACAAAGCAGTGACCCAGTTCATGCTTCGGTTGTATTGGTATTGACCATGATCTAAATGCTGCTTTTTAAATGAATGCATAAGTAATGTGTAGATATGTTAGGCTAAATGTAAGTGGAGAATGGTCATTCTAACCTGTGATAGGAGGACTGTCTACTAGACAGAATTTCTTGAGGGCAGGGATCATATCCATTTGTTTCCCCACTATAGATCTAGCACCAAGCACAGCACCTAAAGCATGGTTATGTGCTCAATAAATATTTGTTGAATGAACGAATGATGAGGATCTTGGCGCCCCACATATTGGTGTTTCATGAGTCTCTACCAGATTCCTTTTGGGTCCTTTGCAGATGGCAGAATATAATATATGTAGAGTCTGAAGAGCTCTGGTATGCCTTAAACATGAGCTCAGAAAGCTTATGAGAGGATAAAGCTAGGTCAGGAGACACCTAGCATTCTCAGACCTTCTCTAGAAACTGTTTCCATGTAGAGTTTTTTTTTTTTTTTTTTTCTGAATAAGTCCCTTTTCTAGAAGAAATGTGGAAGATTTATTTTTGAAAAACTCTGCCTACTTGATAAGAGAGCAAATGAAGATCAAATGAAGGCAGGGCCCCTCTGCCTCTCTGCTCCTCTCTTCCAACAAAAGAAAGAGCAAGTTCCATGGTGTACAAGGTTCCTGTGTTAGGTGGAGGGGTTCTGGCTTCTTCCCATTGTATTCTCTGAAGCTTGTTGGAATCTGAGAGAATGTGGAGGAGTTGGAGGGCTCCTTGGAAAGGAATGTTGGCATTAGTTTCTTCCCTTTCCCTCCTGGGGAGCACAGGCTGTGCCCTCTATGTGAGGGCAGCCAGGAGAAGTGGCCCAGGGTCACGGGCCATGTTTACCTTGCTCCCCTGGTTCTTTGTTTGCCTAAAGATGCCTGTTTGCCCACGGCAACCCATGTAATTACCCTTCTGCTTCCAGTTAAGTTACTTCGTCTACATTTTGCGTATAGTTCATCTTGCAGGGTAGATACCTCACAGTCTAGCATTACACAAAGTGCAATTAGTTCAATGTTAAAGGATTCTGTTGAGTATGTGTTTCTTGTTTTTGTAGTTTGTTTATTTTCGGGGCATGGGCTGAAACTTTGGTGGTCGTACCCTATGGAGTCAAACGTAAAGGACTGATATTTCTCCATCTTTTTTAAGTCTATTCAAAATAATAATCTAGCACTTATCCTGTGGTGATTCATTCAGCCTTTCTCCAAGCTGAGGTGAAATGGCCTTCTATACAGGCACATGTCCTTATTAGGGTGCCCTATTTTCTTAAAAGAATGTCAGCTTTGCCCTTCTCCCATTGGCCATCTGTCTTAATTATCTCGGTGTAGTCAAGTTCTTGGTGAAGGCCATCTTCCTGGCTTACAGATGGCCATCTTCTCATTGTATCCTCACATGATGGGGAGAGAGGGGATGCAGATGCCCTTGTATCTCTCCTTCTAAGGGCATTAATCCCAGCATGAGAGCTACACCCCCATGACCCAGTTAGCTTCCAAAGACTCCACCTCCTAATGCCATCCCCTTGGGGGCTAGGATTTCAACGTATGGATTCTGGGGGGACACGCACAGTCCATTCAAATGAAATTCACCTGAAGTTCATGTTCATTCTTCAGCTGGCTCTTGGACGCTACACTCCCTCTTATCTTCACCATGACACTCCATTCATTTTCATTACCTGCCTGGCCCCAAAGTGACTAGAATTGTGAACCCTGATATTCTAAAATTTATCCTGGTGCCAAGCTAGAACAGGAGAGAGTGAACCTATTGTTGTACATACCTTCACAACAAACGTCCAACCTTTGTGGGACAGTCGATCTGGTTCAATACTGATGCAATTTTTTCTAATAGTGAATGAAGCTGGCCATGTGTAGTATTTATTTGTAATTATTCCCAATTCCTTTGAGCTCCTTCCCACGAAGGTGTGATTGTTGAAGCTGTGAGCAAATTCTTCCAATTATAATTTATACATTTGGGTAAAAGTAAACTGGTATTGTGCTTCCATGAGCAGTTAATGTTTGAACCGGAGCTGCTGTACTGTATCATTGTCAACTTGCTTGCAAGCTTCATAAAATAATTAAAGGAGATTATGAAAACAAGTGAAAATAGCTTTTGATATTCATGCTTAAGAGCTCCTTCAGCTTAGAAGTTGAAACGCTTGCCAGTTCAACAAAGGTTTATATGGAAATGAGAGAATTTGGTTCCTTTCCCAGTACTTCTAGCCTCCCTTGCCTGAGGACTCAGGTGCATGAAGGGGCAACATTCCCACACACACGGCATGAAGAAGAGAGGTTTCTACTCTGTGACTTGGGCACATGTACTTGGCCTTGACTATAGAAAAAGAAGAATTACTTCATTGTTTTCCCTCCTCCTTTTGCTCCACTTCCTGATATTTGCTGCACACGTGTGAGGTGAAAATAACTACTGAGTCTACTTTCAGTGCAGAAGGCTATCTTCTCTTTGTGTTCTAAGTCAGTTTTACTTGTGTGTGTGTGTATGTGTAGTTGTTTTTGCCTCAGGGTTGGTTACAGCTGTGCAAGATACAGACAGCAGTTGTTTCCTAGTTAATCCTAACTCTTTGTGCCCACATAGTGTAGGTGAAGTCTTTTTTTACCCTCTTCTTCAACTAATTATATGCCTTGTCTATGCAACTGTAATTATTTCACCAGCATCAGTGAAACCTATGTCATTTCTCTTTTAAAATATAGCTAGAAAAATAGCAGAAATAAACCTATTTTGAGAGCTTGTGTGGTGAAGCAAATTCCACTAACGTAAGGAGATCCTCTGGATTACCCACACAGCCTGTCATCACCTGAAACTTCCCAGGGATGATGAAATACTGGCATATACACCTAGTTTCCTATTGGAGCTTAAACTTATACTTGATAGATTTCTTTTAGGAAAAATTAAATGCACTAGCAATTTTGACTTGGTCAAATGTAGACTTAAAAAGTACTTTACATTCTACAAAGTTTTCTATGATGCCTTTAAAAGACCGTGCATTCATTCTTGCTGTTTTTAGTGACTTTACTTAAAGCAAAATATTTTAAATGTCTTTTCATCTGTGCGTTTGGTCAACTTTTAAACTCAATTGATTTTAAAAACCAATTAGATATTAAAACATCAACATCAGAATTTTATGATGTGAAGTCTAACTTAGCTTGGAAACATGACAGGACTTTTCCTCTCAGTATTATAAAAATGTAGAATTCTGAAGTAAATTGCACAGCCAGTAGATTCTGTCATGTTCTATCTTTTCTTAATGTATCACTAGCAATACATTTTCTCTGTTTATGATTCTCCCTCTCTGTAGTATTCCCTTATTATGGGGTGATTCTTCTTTTTAGGAACTTTGGGCTTTGCTTATGATGCTTTTCTTCTTTCTCTAGGTAATATAGTTTTTATCCTTAATACTGGGTTTGGGTGTAGCATTAGGAAAAGAAAGGCAAGCAGTGAATTACATCTAAATACTATATTTTAGATACAGTAGATTTTTCCCCCTTCATTACTACATGGCCAAGACTTGGGTGTACCATTCATACATGAGGAAGCATCCCTGAAGTTTCTAGTATGAGCGTGGCAGAGAGAGGCTGGCTCTTCACCAAGCCTCTGTCCTATTCTTCCGGGGCTCACAGTTAGACTGCATTTCCCAGCCCCTCCTGCAGTTAGGCGAGCCATGCGGCTGAGTTCTGGTGAATGGAATGAAGTAGGAAGTGCTGGGTGTCACATCCATGCCTGACTCGTAAACCCTCCCATGGGTGACCCTCCACGTTTTCCCTCCTTTGCCAGCTTGAGGCAGATAATCATGGTGGCCTTGCAGTCCTTGTTTCAGATGGTGAGCTGTAAGACTGAAGGAGCTTAGGTTCTTGAATTGAGGAGAGCCACCCATCTGTCAGGACACTCGTTTTAGACGGCTACTGTGAATGAGTCATTATGTATTTTGGATGTTGTTTGGTACAGCACCCTGGAGTACATTAACAAATACAGATAGAATTCCTGCCTCCAGGGGCCTCCCACTCTAGTCTGAGAGATACATACATCAAAACTATGGCAGAGGGTGATGAACCGTTAGTAGATGTCTATCCTGTGGGGTCACAGAAGAGGATCTGGGGTACCTTCAGGGAGGCAGGACGTATTCAGACTTAAAGATGAATAGGGATAAACCAGACATGTCCCTAAATCCATGAAAGATCAAAATCCTGTTAGAAATTGAGTCATGACACAAAAGGCCTGGGATGGGGACATCTATAAAACTGTGACTGAAAAGGGCCATGGAGTTAATATTCGTATCTTCCAATGATTTTCATTTTATTATTATTTTCAAATGTATAGATTCATTTAGTTCTTAAAATAACTAAGGAAAGTAGCAGGGTAGGAATTATGGTGTCCATTTTATAGGTGGGAAAACCAAGGCCCACTGATTTGAAGTGATTTATCCGAGGATACATAAACAGGAGAGCTGAATTCGTGTGCTGAGAGGCACCGTGGCCGAGTGGAAATATTTGGGGTACTGGAGTAAAAGAGAATTAGCTTAAAATTCTGTGCCTGGTCTGTACTATCAGTGTGATCTTTGGCTTTATCTAACATTCTCAGCTGTAAAAGTATTAAATTTCAGTATTATCATGAAAATTCAATGAATTGGGGTATTGTAAAGTGTACTGGTTCTTGCTTTAATCTAGCATTCTTTTCCTGTTGCTATAAGACCTCTTACCTACAGCTGTGCCTCTCTGTGCCTCTTGTTCCTGCTTTTTTGATACCGGCCACTGCGTAACCTCATTCATACTCGGTAAGGCCTCGGGGAAGACCCTCTCTTTTCAGATCTGCGGAGCATCAGAGCAGGGTGGCAGGACAGGCTGGGCCGCTGGATGAGCCATCCTGGCCCCCCTTCCCCGAGCAGACTCCAAGTGCACAGTGTTCTCCATGCCATGCACTGAGGGGGTTCCTGCCTTCCTCGGTCTGTTCAAAATGTAGGGGTTTCTACACAATGATCATTATGTAACCAGTCTTTGTCAAGCAAAGCCAGCATTTACCCATTAACACCAAGAAGCAGCAAAGGATAAAATGATGATGGCTCCAAAGCTGTTGTCTGGTACCATTTGGATTGCATGTCGATAGCAGGGAGAAACACTCCATATTAAATAAGGATATTTCCAGTTTCGGCAAAGAGGACCAGTTCTTTCACTTATTGCCATGGATGTTAATACTTTCTGTGCATTTTCAGGGATTCCTCCTCCTAAATCTTCCCAATTCTCCCTTTTTCTCCTGCTTATCGTCCCTCAAGATACTAAAAGGAAGCCATTTCTAAAATTTTACCTTCTGGTTTTACATTTTAATCTCTTTCAACAAATTGAAATCTTTCTCATCAACTAGATATTCTAAGTAGAAAATGTGTTCTTTTATAAATTCTCATACATAAATTTACTCATGATGATCCGCCATGCATTTCTTGTTCCTAAGCATATTGGGCGTATATAAAAATGAAGGCCAGATACTTTGAAACTTGAGGCGATTCACTTGGAATGGAAGCAAATTCTCATAAAGAAGCATAAATCAAATGAAGATGCCATCTGGCAGTTGGAGCCCTACCTTATTAAACTTGAATTCTGCACTTTGCACAGAGGTGCTTAAGAAGTGTTAACAGTGACTAATATCATATCACGGATGTTAATTGAATGTTGATAAGTATCTAAAAATTGCAGCGATAGAGCCACACTGCAGTAGCTGAGTGCCGTGATGCTCTCTGTCCCTCGGCTTAATGCCTCAGTGATTTGTGAGCTTGGAGACGGTTTTTTCACACCAGTCAAATGCAGACATTTTCAGGGTTTTTTGCTGCCACCCAGCTGTACTGCAACCCAGGCACTAAGTCTGAAGTTAAGGGAAAATACATGCTGCTTAATCTAATTTCTGGGGGAGTTCTTGGGCAGCAATAAGGTTTTAAACATACAGGGATGGGGGTCGAGTGTGGAATAGACTAGCAGTTTGACCTGCATTTGAAGAGAATCTGTTGTTCATTGGTGTTAAGTGATCTGTGGATTTTCAAGTACAAGGTGAGTCAGGTGAATTCCAAACTAATCAGTGGTGCTGGGTCACTGTCAGGGGTGTTTCACCCCTTGTCAGCCTGCACAGGTGCTGTTTGCTCCCACTAACTGGATCTTAGCCCAGAGATTTCTCTGCTTTCTGATGTGACTAGTTTGTTCCTCCGCCACCTAGAACTTTCATTACAGTTTCAGGTTGCGTGATAGAAGTTAGCTGACAAAACTGATGTTGGGAACTTTAATCATTTTGGAGGTGGAATTGCTTTTAGCATGTGCTAATTTTCCAAATAACTTGTCGATTTTGAAGCCAACTATTAATGACCAGAAATTCACTAATTTTTAGTCACTATTCTATAGGAGCAGAGGAAACAATAAACAGCAATATGGACATCCAGTTTTTCCAAGAAAAGATGATCCCTGATTCTCTCTCCCTCCTCCTTTTCTTAGCGTTTTAACCTCTCGAGGAGGGATGGCTCTCCTGAAGTTGACAAGATACATATTCACATTTGCTTTTCATGAATACTTAGATGTCCCTCGTGGGCTGCACTGGGGGGCCTGAATGGCTTTCCTGCTGACAAGCCAAGAAACGAGCTACATTTGATGGCTAGCCATTCTGCCATATGTATATATACGTAAAAAACAGAAACTCTTACAACATTGATATTCTACTTTACAAGTTTTACTTTACAAAATACAGGTTTTTAAAGTTTGCCTTTTGAATATTTTCATGCTTTAAGTTATACCTGCACTGAGACAATATATTCACACATGGTTGGATACAGGCAAAATTAAATAACCATTTTCAACGAATTTGATACATTTGTTATTCATATAGCTCAAATAGTAAAAGTCAAGTACCTACTTTTGTAAATATAATGTTTGCCTATATTTACAGCTGCTGGAAATATAACTCTGATAGTATATCAATAAGAATGCCAATACTTTATGGGTATTTTTACGTGCCGGGTATTGTCCTGAGTGATTTACGTGTGGTATCTCATCTAACACTCAACAACCTTCTCGCATAAGAACTATCATTAACCCCATTTTATAATGAAGAAGCAGATGTTAGGAGCATTAGTAATTTAACCAAGGTCTCACAGCTGGTGGGGATGTTAGAATCGAGACCCAGTTCTTCTCCAGAGTCCATGGACTTCATCATCCTGACACAATCTTCGTGGGGTCACCTGTGACCCTGAGCGGTCAGGAGCAGAATACTTTTCATTTTGAGAGAGTGAGGCAGAAAATTGCAACCCAGTTGAAAGACTGTACACCTTTTCTTGGCGTCAGGCCTTCTTCAAGGCCATGGAGGTAGATCTAGGAAGTGGGAAACACCAGCCCAGGTGTTTTAATCATAGTATTTGTATAATGACGCCTTTGATAGCAAAGAACAGAGAACCTGACCCAAACTCTCTACAACAAAAATGGAAACATTATTGGCTCATGATCCTCAACAGTCCAGGGGTAGTGTGCTTTCAGGCTAGGCTTGATCCAGAGACTTGTGAAGCCTTCAGGATCTGGTTTCTTCTATTGGGATTTTTTGACTGTGTCTCCTCTGTGTATCAGATTTGTCATTAGGCTCGCTCCCCTCATGGTAGTAGCAATGACAGAAGAGATTCCTGACTTCCTCTCCTCACCACACAAATCAAAGGAAGAGACAATTTCTTGTGGCTTTTCAGGATGAAAATCTTTTATGTTTGACAGGCACTACCTGCTATTGCCTAGAAGCTCAATTCATAATTACTTATAATACTCTTCTTGACATAATATCACCACATTAGAAACAAAGGGAAGGATTTATTCATTTATTTATTTTGTTTTTGGCCGTGTTGGGTCTTCGTTGCTGTGCTCAGGCTTTCTTTAGTTGCGGCGAGCGGGGGTTACTCTTCGATGCGGTGCACGGGCTTCTCATTGCGGTGGCTTCTCTTGTTGCGGAGCACGGGCTCTAGGTGCTCAGGCTTCAGTAGCTGTGGCACACGGGCTCAGTAGTTGTGGTGCACGGGCTTAGTTGCTCCACGGCATGTGGGATCTTCCTGGACCAGGGATCAAACCCATGTCCCCTGCATTGGCAGGCGGATTCTTAACCACCATGCCACCAGGGAAGTCCAGGGAAGGATTTTTGAGGCACATATGTGTGTGTACATGGTATTTGGGCATACCAAACACAGATGTACACAACGGGAAAACTGCTATTCCAGAAAAATAGCCGTTTGTTTACAATTTCGGATGACATTGTCTCCATTTCCTGTCTAAATGATTTGTGCCAATTTTTGCTTAAAGTCCTAATTGCTGTCTCCTTGAAGAAAGTATTTCAAATGTATTGCTTTTCATGAGTTACAACTGTTTTCTTTGCTCCATGTAGGAAAGGGTTGTGAAACAATTTATAACTAAATATTTCAGTTCGATGTTTGGATTCACTTGTGTAGGTCAAGTTTAATTAATGCCTAATAAAAATAAAAATACCAATTTCCCATCCAGAACTTTTTTTGTATCTCATAGAAATTAAATCACATAGCAATATAGTCACTTGAAATTTTCTCTGAGATGTTTTTGTCAGAGAAAATAAGCTAACAAGAATATGAAAACCCTCCATTTATAGTAAACTCTTGGTGAGGAGGTACTATTTATAAATATTTTCCATATGATGTGCTTGTATTTTTTGGTTCTGAGTACTATGTCCGTATTATTTCTTTTCTCTTGCTTTTTTTCTTATGAGTAAGGAGTTCCACTCTCTGTGCCCCTTTCTCCATGAGGAGAAAAGAAAGGAAGATCTATTTTATGAAACAAGTCATGGTAGCAGGTAATAAAATAAGGTTTTCCACAGGCTTATTTATTGCACTGTTTCTGCCCTCCTGTTCACTCATCTTCAGGTTCTGAAAAATGGATTTTATTGTTAACAGATCTGAAGAGAAGGGACCGTAATAGTCAAAAGGACCATGGTCCAAATATAGAAAAACATTAAGGGTGAATATGCAGTGTGTCTGCAAACGCAGAGCCCTGTCCTTTTTATGGACTACTTATCACTAAGCAGATGTGACTATTTAAGGGTTTTCAAGGGTATCAGTGATTCCCTACAATGAAAAACACTAGTGATCCTAGTGTTTTTTTCATGTGTCCCCTCCCATTTACTAAACTAAAGGTTGATGCTTACTGTAGACTGTGCCAGGCACAGCTGAAATAATACTGTTTTTAGCTTCTGGGGTGAAGATGTTGCAGGGCCTGCACCAAGACAAGCCGTAAACCTCCCATCGCTGACGCATCTTCCCACCGCAGCCCAGCAGGACTCACGTGCCTACAGCCTTTCCAGCCTTTGCAGGTCCTTGTCAATGGAATCTCACTGTTGGGTGGATGCTAAAGTGATTTCTCATTAGTGCATAAAATGAATATAAGTTTGTTGTTGGTAGGTGTGTACAGAAGGTTTTGGCTGACCTTGCTTAACCATGGAGTAGTCACATTATTATGTAGAAAGCTTTCTGACGGGTTACTATGTGTTGATAGAACTTGGTCAGGGCCATCCGGGAAGTAGGAAGTATTAGTTAAGTCTCAGGCCTTTTCATTTCTTCTGTTTTTGTTTCTTTACCAACAAAACTGATTTGCCCATGAGTATCAACAACAATAATATCTACTATTTGGTGACTTAAAATTTTCATGGCACTGACTTTCACGTCCTCTCAATTTTTGACTCACCAACTGAGCGGTAGAAAAATGGGGCCGGCACCTTTATTATTCCCATTTTGTATATGAGGAAATTTAAGCTCAGAGAAGGTAAGGGAACCACACCCAAGGTCAGTCCATGGCGGAGGGGATCTTAAACCTATGTCTCCTGCCCACGAATCCCATACATGCTTTCTTAAAACTGGTTTATAGGATCTTCTGTGGTCCACGGAAGTAGCCTCGTGTTAGGAGACAGGAGGCCAGGTCGCTACTCACGGATTTGACTGTGTCATCTTTGAGAGATTGCTTTGAGAATTGCTTAACCTTTCTAAGCCTCAATTTCCACATGCTCTTCTCACAATATAAGGAAATTATGAGGATGAAATGATAAGCTGTGAAAAATAAAATAATGTACATACTCAAGGCATTATTAAAACATTTTCTTCTCTATATTGCTAGTTATCAATTAAAAGAAATATTATAATCTACTTGTACACCCATGTTAAAACCAGAGAGCAGATGCTGCAGTAAAATTAGTTCTGGCACCTAGTCCAAGGCCTTTAATGAAATCAGAGCAAGCCTGATAAATTAGACAATACGATAAAATAGTTAATTTTGTAATCTTCTTTGTGTTTTTATTTGCTTAATTGTTTTTGCTTATTTTTCTCTACTTTTGTTTGTTTTGATGAGAATCTGTGCTAATGAAGAATTCTTAATAAAATTTCTAAACAAATTATTTTCCCTTCAGTGATATATCAGGGAGAATGAAAGTGAGATTCCAAATAACATCAGTATATGTGGAGTCAATGAATAATGTGTGAATTAAGACCATTTGTAGGCCTGCAGGTTTTGGCAAACGGCTTTAAAGCTGAAACCAAAGCATATCTTTCAAATTTATTATAATTTTTTTCAGGGTGAATTATTGCTGGTTGCATTATTTAAATTGTGTTCCTCAGTCGTTTATATAAATGTGAAGAATATAGAAATCAAGCTAATATGCCCATATTGGATACTGGTCATTGTTGACTGAAACCCAAAATTATGAATCCAAACACACATTCTCCAGCATTTAGATTTATTTGAAAACAAAGAGCAAATTAAATCACATATGATTGGCTAATCAAATCCTCACTGAAAATGGCTTTTAGACTCTAATTCATTGTTTAAAATTTTAGTAACATTTATGATAGACGATGCTTTTATCTTTAAAGTAGAGGTTGATTTGAGACTTGAAATGCTTTCTGACCAAATGGATTCTAAACTTGTTAAAGTACATGTGTCCAAATCTGATTTTATACCCTATGGATGTTCAACAAATAAAAAACATTCATCCAACCCTTTCAATACTCTGCACAGGATCTGCGTGTAGGATCTGCCAGTGTAAGTTATCTGTGTCCAAGAATATGTCAGATGCATTTACCACGTCTGCTGCTGAGCCTTGACAGTAGCTGGAAATTTGACCATGTCTCAAAGATAATATAATTTGACCATATTATTTCCATATTATTCATATGCAATTCCTTAGAGAAGGAAAAGTAATTAATGTTTTTCTTGAGTTGTGTTATATGTACCTTTTCTGTTGTATTTATGAAATCCTTTCTCTTCTTGGAATCAATACAGTTGAAGCCTGAAGGAAAGAAAACTACTTGGGGAGTTTCCACATTACTTTTTATATACCTGGAACCAATTAGTTTTCACAGTTGTGCTGCCCAAACACTATTGAAATATACAAATAGATTCAATTTTGGAAACAGTTCCCAGCTACATTTATTATGTCTTTGTAATATTCCTCATTATTGAGGTTTGTATGTGTATAAATTAGTAAGTGTGAGCATGAGACAATAGAAAAGAAAGGTATGACTAGTATTTGAAGCTAGAAATGATGTTAATGATCAGAATACATGCCAACAAGGCCTAGATACTTCCTAGAGAAAGGCCCCAAATTTAGATGTTTGCTTTCTAGCAGCCAACCTAAAAAGTGACACTAAATAGGCTTAAAATGTAGTGTCTATAAATTCAGTTTTCAGCAAAAATAAAATTCTTCTTAATACTGATACCAGATAAATTCCTCTCATCTGTCTTCACTTTAAATAGACAATTAAAACTTGTAAATTGCACAGCTCCTTTTTAATTGCTAAATAAACTGGAATAGACACCTTGCCTTGTCCACAGTAGCAAGCAATGCATATTTTCGTTACCATTGAATTGGAAACCAAAACGTGGCATAGAATCATCATCAATTTTCTTTGATAAATTATTGATTAAAACACTGAAACAAATCATCTCAATCATTAACAATACCATAAAAATGAATATTCAGGCCATCAATAAATATTTCCTTAATGTTAATAGAATGAAGCACAGCATGACTTTTGCAATGTTCTGAACTATTGCAATGTTCTGCTTTAGGTGGTAATATAGAATTATGAGATCTGTAGTTATTGTATTCTCTTCCTCACAGGATTCCCCCTTAATCTTACTATCTTTTAAAAATTAATTTATGGAGTACCTACTGTGACAGACATCCAGTTACAACAACCCTGATTGGGAGGAATTACTGTTTTCATTTTCTGAGAGGAGAAAGAAGGATCCAAAAGGTTAAATAAATTGTCCAAGATTACACAGCTACAAGACATTAGAACTAGCACAGGGGTAGGAATTTCCTGAATCAAAATGCAGTATTCTTTTCATTGCACATTTTCTTCCTCATCACAGCAACTTTATGTACTTTTGTAAAACTGTGTTAAATTATTGTATTAGTCTGCTCAGTCTGCCATAACAAAATACGACCGACTGGATGGCTTAAACAACAAATTCATTTCTCACATTTTGTAGGCTTGAAGTCCAAGATCAAGGTGTCAGCAGGGTAGGTTTCATTCTGAGACCTTTTCTTGGCTTGTAGACGGCCACCATCTCACTGTGCGTTCACACATGACCTCTTCCTTGTGTGTATGCAGAGAGAAAAACTGAGAGAGAGCTTTCTGATGCCTCTTCTTATAAAGAGACTTTAGTGTGGGAGGATATAAGCCCACTCTTGTGACCTCATTTAATCTTAACTACTTCCTTAAAAGCCATATCTTCAACTGTAGCCACACTGGGGACTAGGGCATCAGCACGTGAATTTGGGGGAGACATGAACATTCAGTCTCTAACAATTATCAATTAATGAGAAACTTTCACTAAGGAAGTGCAGTCAGGCATCCCTCACTCCTTCCTGTGCCCCTTGTGCATGATGATCTCAACCTAGACTCAGGGTCTTAAGTTAGTAGCAAGGCAGCTTGACTGAGTCATGGTCATCCAGTGCAGTTGCCTCACGTTCTAGGTTGGCTCTACACCCTGGTACCATTTGGAACTGGAGTGACCAAGGGCCCAGCAAAGTCTCTGAGAGCAGTTAGAACCCATAATAATAACAACGATAATATTTGCACAATTGCCACGTGCCAGACACTCTACTAATTGCTTTGGGTTCATTGAATTCAGTGGGTCTCATTGAATTCTCACAATTAAATGAAGTTGATAGGTGATATTTGATATTATTACTTCCCTTTGTGCTAAGATTTTCATGGTCACATATCTAGTAGATGCTTAGTTCATGATTTATTTGAACCTACACAGTCTGATTGCAGTGCCTTAAATACTACCCCATTCTGCCCTTTTAGTTAGCAAGTAGACCAGCATCTTGATAGTCAGTGAGGTAAATGTACGCTAAGACCGCAAAAGTAAAAATATTCATGATCAACGCCAAGTGATGACTTTTTATATCATGAGGGCCATTGATGTCAGCATTGCCTTAATCGTCTTGACCACCATTCAGGGCAGAGACAAAAGTTTGTGGCTGTGTTGCCTCCATGCTTCAAGTTCTAATCCAGGAACAATCTTTTCCCCTGGTTTTCAGTGACCTTCACATTTACATATTTGACATAAGTATACATAGAATCAGCTCAGACCTCACAGGTCTTTAGCAATTAAAATGACCACTCCAATCAGTAAGGAGACAGGAAAGAAAGAGTGAGAAATTGGAGAGAACAAGTTAAATTAATATTTTATTGTTTACATCTTGGGTAAAGAGATTTAAGCCTAACTCTTAATTACTTACTTTAGTTACTGTGTTGAGATGAGATTCTTAACAAAAGGTAGAGTGATTGGATGTTTAAACTTATTATTTGGTTAAAAAAAAAAAAAAATATATATATATATATATATATATATATATTTAACTTTTTTCCTACCTAAGCTTCTAAATAACAAATAACCTCTCTGCACCTTTCAACATTTGCAAAAAATTTCTCTTTGTGTTTGGTAGCTGAAAAGGTGCCCGAAATTCTAAAACTAACCCTTTTTGAGGTTTTGAGATGCTCAACTTTCATGAAGTCCACTTAGGTCAGTCACTTAGTCCTGAGGGGTTTCCGTGTCCTCAATTGTTGCACATGGTGGTGGACTTACCAAGATCCCATCTGTGCTCGATGTCTGAGGGTTTATGAAGCTCTTTTTCAGTCGTTAAGCAAGAGAGTGTTTTCTCAGGTGCTGGGCACACACACGTGGCATATTCACACTCATTCATTATTTCATTCATTTATTCATATTTATTTATTCATCCATTCACTCAACTGACAAATATCTATTGACTTCCTACTCTGCCAGCCAGTGTCCTATATCCTGTGGGACATTCAAATGACTTTTTTAACCTTCAGTATATTTCATATGTGGTTGAATATATGTAGTTAATTCAATAAGGTAAGGAATCTGTATCCAGATATTAACTAACAGTTTGATCTTTTAAACTCTACAACATTTCTACAATCAGTGTAGATAAGTTTTCATGTTTATAGTAGAAGATCTCCACAGCTGTTCTTTTAAAGAAACAGTAAAAAAAAAAAAAAAGAGTATATAAAGTTTTTAAAAATTGTTTTAAATCTACTATTCATAGATAGTGGCTTATATAGTTCATCATCTTCAGAGTTTTACTGAAAAATAAAAGATAAATTTATATATTTTATTGTATTATTTGATATAATTATGTTATTTAGATATATTTATCAACTTAGATAAGTTTTACATATATTCTGGTGCAAAATATTCTTTTAAATAGCCTAATAAGAAATAGTATTCTTCCTAAGACTGTTAAATGCATTAATTACTCGGGAAAAATAGCTGTTTAAACTCATCAAGCCCCTCAGCAAGCTCTAGCTCCCTCACACCCATCAGATGACCAGCCTTCTACTTTTCTGAGCAGATTAAGAACATCTTAAGGGAAATTCTCAGTTTCTTTTCTCTCTATCTAAAAGGTCATCTTGCTTCATTATTCCTTCCTCTCCTCCAGTCTAAAACAGAAGTTTTCATTCTTTCTTCTGAAACTGATCCTTTAATTTATGCCTTTGAGCTCCCTTTTCTTTCCTACTTTTCCAAGAGTTTATTCCCTAATGATCTTATCATTTGTATCTTTTCCCCCTTAGCTTCAAGCCTTCTTTATCTTTTTTTTTTTTAATAAATTTATTTATTTTTATTTTTGGCTGCGATGGGTCTTTGTTGCTGTGTGCGGGCTTTCTCTAGTTGTGGCGAGTAGGGGCTACTGTTCGCTGTGGTGTGCAGGCTTCTCACTGCGGTGGCCTTTCTTGTTGCAGAGCACGGGCTCCAGAGCGCAGGCTCAGTAGTTGTGGTGCACGGGCTTCGTTGCTCCGTGGCATGTGGGATCTTCCTGGACCAGGGCTTGAACCCATGTGCTCTGCATTGGCAGGTGGATTCTTAACCACTGCGCCACCTGGGAAACCCCAAGGCTTCTTTATCTTAAAACAAACTTCGTCTCAATCTTGATTCTTTTTCAGGTAACACATTTGTAGTTTGCCCAAGAAGGGATGGAAAGAGATGAGATATGTGTGAACTTTCTAAAATGTCTGATTGTGGCAGCCTCTGATGGCAATCACTGTCTACCAAATGAAGTTCCTTTATCATCTGTCACCACCTTTCCTTCTCAGCCCTCACTCCCATTACCTCAATATGCCAAATGTTCTAGTCACACCGGCTATTTCTTCAGCATCCCCTGCTCTTCTCTATTGCACAGTGATATGTTCATATTAAATGCCTTTCCTCTGCATCTCTACTTACCAAATCCTAGCCTTCTTTTAAGACCTAAGAGAGTGCAGCATGCCCAGTCTCTTGTTTCTGTACTCCCATGATATCATTTTATGCCTCTGTAGCTTTTACAACTTGTTGTTTATATGGTTTTCTCACACACTAGACAGCAAGCTCTTTGAAGGAAGGATTCTTGTCTTATTTATCTTTGAATTCCACACATGTACATTATTTTGAATTCATACTTTGTGTCATTGAAATTGATATAAATTAATAGATGGATAACTGAGACAATAATATCTAGATTCAAACTCAAAGTAATATGAAATTTGATTTCCAGTAATATTTTATTTCATTACATTAGTATATATAAGCTTTGGAAAAAATATCATTTGACTGAGTGAATGAGTCAGTAGATGAAATTCTGGAACTGTCTGACAGAGTTTGCCTATTAGGATATTATAAATACCTGCTTGAAACTTGAGCATTTTTCTAGCCTTAAACTTTGTAGGTGATGACATACTCCAAGATGAGGCTGAAAATATAAACGCCATCCAGAGTTTATCAAAGTGCCAGGGGAGTACCTGAATAACCACATAGCAGAGGTGATTATAAAGCTTTTCTGGTTACTTCATTTGGATGAAGCATGGCTTCCATTTGAACCACTTACCTCTGTTGAGTCCTACCTGGTTGTTCAAACCCTTCTTGAGCACATGCTTTCTTAAACTCTGTTAATAACTGATATTCAGATTATTTGTTGTTTTCTAACTTTATGTCCATTTCTAAACTCTTAAGGGTTGGTACCCTGTCGTTTATTTATTCGGTTGCCTCACCAATCCTTGGACAGTGTGTAATCAAGATTTGAGGTTGTATACCTCTACACTGGCACGTGAGTCAATTTCCCCATTCCCTGTAAAGCTTTTCAAGAGAAGAGACAGAACTGATTCTTTCAGCAGCTCAGTTACTAACAGTGGATAGGGCCCATCTGATTAGGTTATATGAAATGCCATAGGCCTTGCCTTGATTTCTTTTCGAAGGATCTTTATTGTATTGTGGACCTAGGGGAGGGAGACTGAAAACAATTTTTTCATTACATCTGAGAATCAGTTGTAGCATGAAATATTGGAATGCAATTCAAGTTTTCAGCTGTGCTTTCATTACTTTTGGTATTATTTCCATTGATGTGGGAGGCTCTTCCCTAAGAGATGGATTTTCCTTCAGGCAAGGTCAGCCTGTTTTATGCATACTCAAGAATATAATGCATATTTTACCATTTGAGTTCTTCATTCTCTTTGTTTTCATACTCCACAGTTAACACTGGCTTTTCTTTATGCTAATCTTGGCACGTCCAGGAGTAAAAGGGAATTGGAGAAAGAGTTATGACCGTATTTAAGTATACTGAAATAGTAACCAACTAGTAACCATAAGTGCCATAAAAGATAAAACTGGAGAAAACAATACCTTGGAGTTATGACTTTGTTATGTCATATTTCTCATTAGAGTATAGTAGTCAAATAGTCCTCCTTTGGTTTTATCCTCCAAATATCAAGTTAAAGAATAAATATTTAAGATAGCTTGGCAAGGAGTTATTTACCTGCCATAATGTTATTAAGAGATAGAATAGAGGGAATTGAAAGGAAGGGAAAGAAAAATAAAAGTGAGAATATAAAAATAAAATGTAGGGCTTCCCTGGTGGCGCAGTGGTTGAGAGCCTGCCTGTCAATGCAGGGGACGCGGGTTCGAGCCCTGGTCTGGGAGGATCCCACATGCCGCGGAGCAACTAAGCCCGTGAGCCACAACTACTGAGCCTGCGCGTCTGGAGCCTGTGCTCCGCAACGGGAGAGGCCGCGACAGTGAGAGGCCTGCGCACCGCGATGAAGAGTGGCCCCCGCTCGCCGCAACTGGAGAAAGCCCTCGCACAGAAACGAAGACCCAACACAGCCATAAATAAATAAATAAATAAAATTTATTAAAAAAATAAAATAAAATAAAATAAAATGTAGCACACATGAGAAAACAAAAAAAAATTTTTTTAAATTATACAAAACATCTAATTGGCCCTGTTCTTTTGCAA
Source organism: Balaenoptera acutorostrata (assembly GCF_949987535.1). Classification (NCBI taxonomy): domain Eukaryota; kingdom Metazoa; phylum Chordata; class Mammalia; order Artiodactyla; family Balaenopteridae; genus Balaenoptera; species Balaenoptera acutorostrata. Next base: position 22,520,751 of record NC_080077.1, read on the forward strand.
AAGCAAGTCAGCAAACACCATTCTGCAAGAGAAGTAGTACCTGTGGAGATGGGGTACCATATGTCTATAGGCCTTATAGGTGAAATTTTGATTTTATGAACCAAAGGGCTTACCTCCATTGACTGTGAATGAAAGAGCTGTCCTTGCTTTGGGAATAAAAACTGATAAACAGTTTAATGGGACATTGGTTTTTAGCTACTGTTATTTTCTGTTCATTTGACTGATTAGCTTTAAGGTATGGATGATAAATGTCTTTGCTCATTCTAAGTTCAATTTTATTTATTCTTCATTTTTTTATTCCTTTATTCATTCAGTCAGTTTCTGCAATGGGGCCAGATTAATAAACTTTGAATAAGATAGTAATATGGATAGTGGAAAATAGTTGACTTGAAAGGTTGAAGACCTAAGCTATAGCCCAGACTCATTCATAACCACCTATGAGTCCTTAAGCAAGTATTTTAACTTACCTGGTTCTCAGCTTTTTTTTCCCTATTATTTGGCTGATGGAGTCAATGATTTCTAAAATCTTTCACAATACTAAATACTCCCTGTATGATTTAGAATAAGCTCAACAAGTAATTGTGATAGAAGTGGATGGTTATATATTTGCTCCTAAAATAAGTTAGTCTGATGTCAAATATGTGGTCAGGAAAAAAAAAAATCTCAGTTACAGCCCTGATCTTAGAAAACTTGACATGTGTTTAAGAACACACGTGGGGGAGAAGTTTGCATTGCCAATACCAGACAATCACAGTCCTGATGCAGAGTAAGGAGCAGAGAACACTATAGGATCCTGAATCATCAAAGAAAGATTAAATTACGTTCAGGAGACTATAATTAACTCAAGGAGAAGGCTGAAGTACTTTGGAAAATAATCACTAGCAGATGTTAAAACAAAAATTATTTCTCTGTGGTCTTTACCTAACCATACGGTTGTATTAACTAGAACATTCACCTTATTCCTAAGCTTCCCCATGAACCAACCTTTCACCACACTAAAATAAAGTATATGCAACTCAGGAATGATAGTCTTATGTTTTTATTTCATCTGATAAATGTATTTATCTCTAAATCTAACACTGAGAACTGTGGGCTTTTGTATATTAGCATACATAGTTTTCTTTAAAGACTTATTCAGTATCACTGCCTCTCTAAAGCCTTTTCTACTTCTTTTGGTAGGGTTGGCCATTTCCTCGTTTGTGCTCCCCCTGTACTGTGTTTATATTTTTCTCAAAGCACCTAAAACACTTTGTTGCACTTATTTGTTCACAAATGTTTCCCTTCTAGGCTCTGAGCTCTTAAATGTAGAGCTTGCCTTTTCCATTTTTGTATTTTGTAAACTTAGCTCATTTTCTGACAAATATGGACATTCTATAAGTTTCTAAAAGTGTCATAAAATAGTCAGAAATCCTAGTTAAGGAGGCTTAAGTTACAATCACTAATTCACATGTACCTACTTTTTTGTGCTTTTAGTAGTTCTAATTTACACAGTGCTTTTATTTTGTATCTTTTCTGTGCTGAAGCACTGAGGAACTGCTGAGAAGTGGCAATAGACCAAAGGTAGCTCTAAGATCATTTTTAGGCAGTTTCCAGAACCGTAACCCTAAACAAAATGGCAGAGTAGGCGAATTTTGACTCAGTTTGCCCCACCCTCCTCTTGTGAAAACTCCTTTTTCCCAGACACACTTTTGACTTTTCAAAGCCTTCTACGTAGTTGTCCCAGCAATGAATTGCCCCGTGCTCCCAGATTAACACTCTTTCCCATTCCTACTTGTATCTCTTTAACCCTTTTTCATCTTCTTTACATTCTGAACTCAATCCCAACCTTTACCTTCATATCATAAATGTTTCTAAAGATCTGAGCTTATAATCATCATATTGATCAGGGTTTGTGTGTGTGTGTGTGTGTGTGTGTGTGTGTGTGTGTGTGTGTGTGTGTCTCTTCCCAGCCTATAACTGCCTTTTCTACCACCTCCTAAGTGGCTCTTACCTTGCCCCTCCAGATACTCCAGGTGGAACAATGACCCCATTTAGAGTCTTTTTCTGTAGCAGGGAAAAGTTGCCTCTTTTGGTACACTTTTGGTACACTTTGATAAAGTATATCTTGAGCGTGCATTTAACTTTCAGTACTCTCCTCCCATCTTTACCTAGTACTTTTGAATCCCTTCTACTCCCTTCTATAAAATAAAAGAAGTATCTCTTCTCTAGTATATGAAGAGTGGTGTTCATTCTTTTAAACGTTCCTTTTAACCAAGAAATATAAAGATCGTATCTTGTTTGCAGGTCCTATTTGCCACTTTTTCCATAGAGTTGATGCCCATAATTATTACTTTTAATTGTGACAACTCTCATCTAAAGTGTAACTGGTATATCTTATTGGCTTTTCTACTGAAATTATGATCTAGTTTGTATGTGTTTAACTTCAGGAAAAGGAGTGATGAGAGGCACTTATATTTGCATGAGAAGTTTGCCAATAAAGCCTTAACCGTAGTAAACCATTAAACCATAACTAAATAATAATTTGGAAGAATAGAGAAATGAAATAATAAAGAATCTTACCAACAATGGATATTTTTTTAAAAATCTGTCTCTGCCTATCTACCTATCTATCTACCTACTTATCTAATCATAGCTCAACATGACCTTTGCTTAGCTTAGTAATAATAACCTGTAAGCATCCAAGAATAAATATCTAATGCCAAGGATCTTTTTTCTAAAAATGGAAAGGCTGAGAAACAATAATGCTTAAACTTTCCAAGTGTTTGTTACAAATAGTAGATGGAGGATTGGAAAATATTTTAAAGGCACTCTCCTATAAACCTGCAGACAACAGAATAATCAGTCTTTACTTTGTTAGTAAAGTGAAGGATAATTTTCACCTCATATTTAGGAATGAATTTTAAATGACTTGGGGATATTTAACAAGATCCGTTAACACAATTTTCTGAAAACTTGTTAATTTTATTGAATATTAAGGTTTCATTGCATAGTGATTTCTTATGACTCTAAAAACCTAAAAGTAAAGTTTAAAGAAATGAGAAGCCTCTCTTTCCTTTATTCCATTGTTTAAAAAGTGTGCTATGTGAACTGCTGATTTCTAGGAAACATAAGCATGAGTTGTAATACCAAATTCTCAAGAACTGTTTGAGGAAATATTTTTCTTTTATTTTGATGAAGAAACTGAGGCACAAAAACTTAATTAAAATGAATGCAAAAACAAATTTCTGAGATGGTTATCTCTATGTCTTTATTTTAAGAGTAACAATAATTACCTCCCTTGTAGAGGCCACTACTAATTCAACTGCAACAAAATGATTTGTGCAAAATCCCCAAACTTGGTGTCACATCTTTCATGTTAATATCGTTTAGATCTTTGCTTTAAAATCACACTAATTACCTGGAAGTTTCTGTGAGGTAAAATATAAGTACAACATTACGACCACCGCTTTTTTGTTCTTCAAGGGAAAACCAATCATTGAAGAGGTCATGCATAGCAATCCAGACAACAGAAACAATTTTCAAATCCTCTTAGTGAGTGAAAAGAGGGATCTTCTGTAATCTTAAAATTCCAGATATATGTGCATATCATGAGACAACTATTTTCTGTTTCCAGGAGTCATAGTCCTGGAGATTAAGACTGGAAAAGTAGAGTCAGAACTGGGAACACTGTCCCTGACACAGCTTGTCTGGAGGACTTACGTGCTCTCTTTTGCCTGTGGAAGCTGTTGGTAGGAATGATGATTTCTGGGTTAGGGAATGGTTGGGTGCTTGTCTATAGTTGAAACACAGCTGGAAGGAGTGGGTGTCAGTGCTAGCCTTCTGAGGATTAAGTTCTCCTTTTCTCTTTTAACTCTTAGTTCAATGACTGTGGGATTGCCAATCATAGGTAGTCACTGAATACTGCAAGTTGTTGTTCCCTATAAATAGCTGTATCTATAGAATCTTGGTCCATTTATGTCTTGGGTGAATTCTGTTCAGAGTGCAAAATAGCTCAGTGATTTATTCTTTTTTATCTGAGAGATGCCATGCTTTACTTTAGCTTAGGTCGTGTTGCCAACGTACAGTTTTGTTTTGTTTTTTTAGCATTTTAACTTGATTGTTTTTTCAGAAGCGGTGCTCTTTGGTTTGTGAATATGGATGTGGTTAATTATCATATATATATATATATATATATATATATATATATATATGAAGGACCCCACCACTGTTCTCTCAGTGTTTAATCAATCATGTTCTTTGGCTTTGATGAAGCTTTCAATTTTGAGAATGGTAGAGCTTGTCAAGAGTCATTTAAGTGCCAGCAAATGGTTGATTTGAGGCAAGAAGAACAAAGTTAAAAAAGAAAATAAATCTAGCATTCGCTTAATAATTTGCCCTTTGCAGCAACAGAATCTTATCTGACCACCCACATTCATCTGGCTGCTGACGTGGTTCTTGCTTCAATTGCAGAAGCTATTTTTGCACCTTTTGTGTCTTTTGAGGAACCGAGTGGGCCTACTTGCTTATAATGATTCATGTTGCAAAGGGCACAGGGTGTCCTGAAGTGCTACTGCAGTGATGTGCAGAAAGGAGGAGAAAATTAAAGCTAACTGCTTCCTGTAAGCATTTTGAACGTTCACATGACATGGTAGTAGATTAAGGCACATTTTAACTGTCCTGTCTTGATGCTTTAGTCCTTCCTATGAAACACAACTCGTCTGGAAGAAAGAGCAATGTTTTTAAAAATGAACAAATATACAATAGATATCTGCGGATATGTAGTAATATTTTTATATGGGCCTTTTTCACCAGGAGATAAACCATCTTCAGTTGGTTGTCTGATTAATCTATTTGGATTAAGTAGTTTGACTGACCTTCTATGCTTTTTTTTTTTTTTTTTGGATCAGACTTGAATAAATTAATTCTAAGTATGAGAAAGTTCCTTTCTTTGTTACTTTCCAGAGTTTGTTATGTCTCAGGATTTTACTTTGGTTGGTTTTGGCTTCCTATTTTAGAAATTAATTTTAGCACAGAACATAACATTACTGAAATAAACTATAGAAAAGAATTTTCTATGAGGTTCTTCATCCTGTGGAGTTTAGTTGCTGATGCACCAAAAGAAATTTTGTGGGAATCTCAGCTTTAAGACAGAATTGTATTGTGGATTGCAGTGGCATAATTTCTAGTTCCAATACATCGTTTTAACTCCAGCATTATTTTCCAAATTGCTTCCACGTTTGCTGTTATAGACAATTCTCTTATAATGCAAGTACTTATTCAAAAGATTTAAACTATGTGAAAAGAAAGGAAATTTTTTCTTGAAAGAAAAAGTCTTCTCGAGAGATCCAGTTCCAGATTTTCTTTTCTCAAGGAAGGCATTTCTATGAGTGAAGAATAAGCATGTCTGTTAAATTCACTACAAGTGTCATCATTTAAAAAATCTTCTTGTTCATCTTTTAGATTCCCGGAAGTTGTGCATGAGTTCCTGTGGAGAGAGTTGGCATCGTGGATAGCAAAGACGGTTATGATGCAGTTTTTTGATATGAGGATAACAGGTTAATAACTAAAATTTATTGTTTTATTCTATTGTTTTTACATTGAACTTGAAAAGCAGTTTTAACTTACTGCACACCAGTATGTGAATTGACTTTGTCTTCCAGTCTGGGAAGAAACAATGTATATGCTATTTGGAGAGAAATACAGTGAAGGTTTTGTTTTGTTTTTCATAATAGTCCAGTTTTAATTATAATTTGCTTAATTGAGATAACCTCATTTAAGAGAATTTCTTTCTGGCACAGTTTACTTTCATGCAAAATTCTATGTAGTAAATCCTAATAACGTTTATTATAGAATGGGAACACATTGCACCAGAAGAGCAAAATCACAATTGTAAAAAAATTGCCCAGAAAAATTTATGACAAAATATTAAAATTAGCATGCTATAGTCAAAATAAGTCATAAATACTCCGAACAGATATGCAAACTGTACAACTATCTGCACTCATTGTAGCCAACATGGAAAAAATATAGTTCAGTTTTCCATAAGGATTTAAATGTCAAATTAGATTTTAATGTATGCCCAATTAGAGGGTGATCATCACAATCTCTTTACTTTTATCCAAAAGTTCTCTGAATTGCTTGGCAGGGTTTTGTATCGTATACAGTATCCTCCTCATATTGGCGACTTGCTCCGTTTAGGGAGAACTAAGGTTGTTATGGGAGTTTTTACTAATAAAAGAAGCATTTATAATGAATTTGGCTCTCAGGAAGGTGCCTTTTTTTAATCATCCTGTGGAAATAAGTCAGTATTCAGTTGGACTCTGGCACTGGTCATGGTTTTTTGGTAGATCCTTGTTTCCTTCATCTGGTACTCACATGTGGTAGTGACTTGCGGGTCCGTCAGCATTAAAGCAACGGTGCTCCGAGATGCTCATGTATTTCCTAAAATATTTTGTAGTTGATCTATGGCATTTTGAAAGCAAATATATGGAAATGGCCTCTAAATTTTTGTCTAGTAATTGCTATCAGAAGACATATGTTTTGTTTACACGTGTAATACCACCAAATTCTCAACAACAAAAACCCAAATAACCATTTTAATTTGTTTGAAATGTTTTATTATTAAAACATTGGAAGCAGAGAAGTAGTGTTTGTTGCCCATCATTTTATACCATTATTATCTAGGATGTTATTATTTAATGCTCACTTGACTTTTGCCACCACTCAAGTAATGATTAATTTCCTGAGGTGAAGTTTTTTTCTGAGATAGTGTTTTTCTAAGCAAAAGATCCCAGATTGACAGCCCTGGATACTGTAGGCCTTTATTCATCTGCAGAGCTAGGCTGCCCTTCTGCCAATCCCACCCAGCTGTTATCCTGAAGAGACCTCTGTGGAGGTCTATACGGGAGGCTGTTTCTGTGCCTTTCCTTTCAGGGCCTGTCTGAGGAAATTATTTAACTGGGTGCCAGATTTATTTGAGTGGGACTGAAGCGTGGCCAAGGGAGTGGGCACACTTTTAGAAAAATGGCAACTCTTCCAAGTAATATCATTTTCTTTTCTTCTGCTCAATTCCCTTATTTCCATTACCACTGAAATAGCCACGCAGAGGGTAGTGTCTTTTTCAATATTACCCCCTCTGAAAAATGCACTGAGCCTGCTAGACAATGCCTGCCTTTCTTTACCAACCGAAAGACTCCTATGGGCTGGGGCACCATCCACAGGAAAGCCAAAAGTCATATCCTCTTGCAAAATATCCTACTCCTTTCAGAGCACTCAAAGGCATTAGGGAAAATTTTAAATGTCAATGTGAAGCTGTGTTTGGAATACCGTTCCTTTGTTGGCAATGGATGCCAAAAATGAATTTGCGTGGGTTTGGTTACCATATAAAGAAATCTCAGAGAATGAAATGATAACTGGCTGTTTTCTTTTCATATGAGGATTGCTCAAATATTGCATTTTTAGACATATCAATTGGGAAAACCAGAGATTTACTTTTAACACACAGTTAGAGAATATGAAAAATGAAATGAGTCTACACAATCATAGAGAAGTAATGTAGCTATAATTAACCACATTACTATGGATTTTTATAGCTCCAAGTAGATCTTTATTGAGAAAATTTTGGTAAAATTGCAGGTATATACAATAATACATTTGATGGTTTATAATAATATTCTGAGATCCAAGGAAAATATTTCCCTATCTTATAAGCATTTTCATACATTTAAGTAATACAGCACAAGCTCAGGAATTTACGCCATTGTTGGTAGAGTAAGATGGCTAAGTAAAAGTATCACCTAGCAAAAAAAGACAAATGTCATTATCAAACTTTGGCTTAAACTTTGAAAGCCTTATGGATTTTCAAGTGAATTTTTTTCCCTAAGTGTAAGTTGAGGAGATCAGCAAAGAGACTTTGAACACTAGACAGACATGCCATGCCCAGGAATAGATCTATGGTGCAAAGTCTGCATTGCAGAAGTTTTTTCAGTTTCCAAGATAAAGCAACTGAAGACAAGAGATTAATGAAAAGAGTCCATGTTCTTATTGGTTCATGAATATGATCAATAAGTTCCCAAAGGACCCATCACTCCTGTTTTCTCCAATCTACCTTTCTATACGCCTCAGAAACTCCAAGAAGGAGAGTGATTTTATGGATAGCAGTTAGTTGAAGGCTGTCCAAGGATGGTGTTGGAGAGAATATTATATGCTCAGATATGTTTACAATCTCATGTAAAGGGTTCACGTGAAATAGGAGTGATTTCCAATTCCCTAGTAATATTCTTAATTAAGCCTTTCACTGAAGTGAAGTTAGACACTGTAGTTCAGAGGAATGTCGACCAGAGGTGTCCCCAATACTTCTGGGATCTCCAGCTCAGACAGAAGGACAGAAGCTCTTCCCTGAACAGCAGTAGGGAGCATGGCACTGGGTTTATCTAATTTCATGATGAAATGGTAGGACATCTTAGGCAGGTTTGTCATAGAAATTTAAAAGGAGGAGGTTTTCCTGACCAAAGCTATTTGCATAATTGTCATTTTTTACTGGGATCAAAGCTGTGAATTTTTAAAACATTTTCTGATAATAAATGCTATTGGGATACAGGATGGCCTTCTGTTAAGATCAGCAAAATTGATTTTTTAAAAATAAAATAGTAGGTGTGACTTTTTTGATGAGCCCTTTTCTAAAATTTACACCCATCAAAAATTAAATAACTATTCTAGATAATTTTTGTTCTGACCATTAATTATCTACTTTTGAATTTTATGTAAATCACTCTTCTTCATCTCTGGTCTGTTCTTTAATAGCAAAATATTATTGCTTTTGCTTGAAGTTTGTTTGGTGATTCTCTTTTTATGATATGTCCTTAGTGAATAAGAATTGTATATGTCTGGTTCAGGGTGTAATAATTTTAATTTTTTACTATAAACCATAAAAATTAAATCTGATTTAAAAAGTTATTGCTTCATTGCTAAATGAAAACACTACATTCTATTTAATTATTAAATATAGTATCCCAGTCCTGTTTTTCATAAAATTTTATGTACGTGTTTAACTTGAAGTCCATGTTTTAAGCAAAATTATATATTTTATGTAAACCAAGGAATGGGAAGTGACCATATGCCTAATTTTCACTTGTGAGGTTCTTACTTTCCTTAAAAGTAATGCTTTTCAAAGAACAAAGTAAAACAGTTGTATGTCATGAGAATTAATCATGTTCTCATGAGGAGCTGTCTTCATTAATACTTTAATATACAGATTTTGAACATCATTTACACTATGGATTTGTTTGAAATCCATACAAAACTCAAATATTCTCCCAGGACTATGAAATATTCAAGTATTGGAAGTATTGGAGTCAAGTGAAAATATTTAGGAGAAAGTATTATTGAAGATGTATTATTTTACATTGTGATAAAACTTAGCAGTGGAGCTGGGGGTGGCAGGTGCTAGTTGAGGAGGTGAGACCCCTTAGCCTTGGCGGTCTGCCAAACCTGGATTTGATTCTGGTTCTGACCCTAAGTATTATCCTCAACTGTATATATGGGTAATAACACCTGTGGCATAGGACCGTCATGAAGCTCTATACCAGTATAACTCTACCAGTGCATGTAGTAAGCACACAGTAAACAACAGTCATCATCCTTGTTATCAGCATCAACAGAACTGCATGCATAGATCAATACCATGATAAGATACTAAATATGAAAAGCAACCTAGAAGTTATTCAGTTCAAGCTCTGACTCCTAATTAAGGAAAGATGTGCAAAAGTTTCTGACTTGAATTGGAAATACACTGTACTTCCATTTTGGAGGGTGTTACCTTTAAAGGTCTGACAGAGGTTGTGTTTACATGAACCTTAAGTATGTAGTTAATTAAACAAAAATTCAGCCAATTTGGGCTTGGCGATGCTTATTCTTCTTATTTGCATTGAAGTCTAACGAAGCCATCACTTCTCTTTCAGCGTTTGCCTCTTTACCTATAGAGGGATTCATAGGAAAATCACTGTGTGGGGAAAAATGTAATTCAATAGTAAAACTTTTTAGCAAACCAAAGTTAATATGCTTGTTGTTTAGTTTTCTGACAACTGCTTTACAAATCTACTGTGCTTCATGGCTATTAGCAGAAAGACTTTTTGATTATAGATACCTTGCTACAAATACGTGGGGGCTTCTGATTTCTCATCCAAAAGATTTATTGTTCCTGTGGGAATTTCCATGTTTTCCACCCTTTCTAAGTGCAACTACTATCATCATCAAAGTAGCATTCTATATTAGGGAGCAAATTGGTCATGGAAATAAAATCAGTATTTGAGTTTTAGTTTGGGAAATTACAGTTGTTTACATGGTGGCATCCTTTTTCTTAACCAGTATTTTATTTAAAATGTGAACATGCCCGGGTTAAAAAAATAAGCAAAAATAAAGATTACCAAAAATCATAAGGTTAAAAGTAGAAATCCCTTCCTGTGTCCCTTCTTCTGACTCCTTGGCTCCATTTATGTGATTTAACCAATGTAAAAGCTGTTTGGCATCCTTGCAGAAATTTTCTGTTTATTGCCTGTTTCTCTTTTACGCAAATGGGATTATAAAATACATTCTAGGGTGCAATAAACTTTTTTTTTTCACATCCAATGTTACTATCTCCTGAATGAGTTTTTATATTAGTACTTATAACTATACTTAATTTTTTTAAATGGCTGAGTTTTATGACTGACTTGATTAATCCTTGTACATATAACTTTGTGCATTTGTGTACATCCGTGAGGATACATTTCCAGCAATGGAATTTCTGAGCCAAAGGGTATGAGCTTTCTTACTTTGATAAGCACTGCTACATTGCCTATCAGGGAAATACCTCAGCTATCGTCGTAATTGATAGAGTTGAGCATTGAAGTTCTCAGAATGCTCTGGGTACTACATTGGCCATTCCCTTATGGAAATTGAGTAGTCACTTAAAATCTGATAGTTTCTAAGTTGTCAAGTTTTCCTGAGCCATTCACAGTCATCTGGAGGACTCCTTCACTTTACTGTCATGCAAATTTCCTAAAAAGGATATTTATACGTTTAAATGTTTAAACCTATAGGTTAAATTTTTAAAAAACCCACTATTCTCAACTTTTTAATATCTAAAGAACTAGAACCAGGCTTATTGCATCAAAAGTCTAAGATGTTTTAATATATTAATCTTATATCTTAGAAAATATGAATCTGAAGTTTAAAAAATTTTTTTCTCCTTGAGTTGTTTTTGGACACAGTGTCAATCAGTATTAGGTTTACTACTTTAGTGCAGTGTTTTCTAAAGCAGTTACCTGCTGATTTTTAGAGCACATAACATTGTGAGCCCTACATATAATGAACGTTAAATTGACATTTGCATACAACAATGTTGTAGTTTAATGGAACAATCTTTCCTAACTGCATTTATTTTCTACCCAGGAAGCGTCAAGACAATCATGCCCATGAGAACGCTAAACCATTCAGGTAATCATTATATTTTTTAATTGTCCCCAAAATACATTTTGTTGTCCATATTATGAAGGTTTTATAACTATTTTATTTAGATGCACTTTTCTGCCTTTTCCAAAGTTCTGCGACAATCTTTGATTCCTACAGGCTTAGTCTAGCTCTAATCACTCCTGATCACCAATTTTAAGCTGTAAAATATATCTATATTTTTATTAACATTACATATAATACATATAAAATTTTATGTTAACTGTTGTATTATATACTTATAAATTATATATTTAACATATATTTTATATTAACCTATGAAATATATCTATATAGAGAAATATGTAGTACACTTAGCATGTAAGTCATAACACTTGGTTAGAAATAGCTCTAAATTTATTTTAATGAAGGCTTTTAAAAATCTTATGATTTTATAAATAATATGTATCAAAAGTTTTCCTTTAAATGCTTTTCTGACCAAAATTAAGGGGTATTTAAAAGGATGACCAAAAGTTAAGCATTGAGGAGATTTATGCTTATGACTTAATGCTGTTTGAAATTAATAACCTTTAATTGTGAAATTAATGTAACAACTATAAAAAGGATTTCTTGGAGTAAAGAAATTTTCAATTTATCCAATTTCAGGCTGTTTATTTAGGATTGGTTTTGGTTTCTTGCTTGATAACTATTATGACAATCTCTTTGTGTTTCGTTTTCTTTCAGACCATTTTATCTTAGTGAAACTGGCAATTGAACTTTGCTCTAGTTGATGGGCAAAATTTCTCCTAGAATATTCATCACCCCAATTTCACCCTAGTTGAAAATATTCAAATGCCATAAGAAATCTTTATAGATTTGCACTTAGCTTTTGGATGGACATTTCTACAATGGAGAGAACTGTGTTATAGCCCCGGTCCAAGGACATTACCATCTAATGCCCATAGACTACGGTGTGGGTGTGGAAGGTTCCAAAGAGAAGGAGCACTCAGCAAGTTTGCAGACACCCTGGAACATGGAAGCAAGCAAGCTTTGAAAGGCACAGCTTTGAAGACACTCCATGAGTCTGCACGGCTTTCAAGCGAACTAGCACTTGAGACCTTGTGTAACAAAATGGACACTGGGGACACAGCTCTAGGACAAAAAGCTACCTCAAGGTCTGGAGAAACTGATAAAGCATCAGGTAGATGGAGACAGGAACAATCAGCTGTTATTAAGATGAGCACTTTTGGCAGTCAAGAAGGACAGAGGCAACCACAAATAGATCCTGAGCATATCGGAAACACGGCATCAGCACAACTCTTTGGTTCTGGGAAACTGGCCTCACCTAGCGAAGTGGCACAGCAAGTCACAGAGAAGCAATACCCACCGCACCGTCTGAGTCCTTATTCATGCCAACATTCACTCTCTTTCCCTCAGCACTCATTGCCACAGGGGGTCATGCACAGCAACAAGCCACATCAGAGCCTTGAAGGCCCTCCGTGGCTTTTCCCTGGCCCTTTGCCATCTGTTGCCTCCGAGGACTTATTTTCCTTTCCTATACACGGCCACAGTGGTGGTTATCCTAGGAAAAAGATTTCAAGTCTGAACCCTGCTTACAGCCAATACTCCCAGAAAAGTATCGAACAGTCGGAAGATGCTCATAAAAAAGAGCACAAACCCAAAAAGCCCGGCAAGTACATTTGCCCTTATTGCAGCAGGGCATGTGCCAAACCCAGCGTACTGAAAAAACACATCAGGTCCCACACTGGTGAGCGGCCATATCCATGTATACCTTGTGGTTTCTCTTTCAAGACAAAGAGCAATTTGTACAAGCACAGGAAGTCACATGCCCATGCAATTAAGGCAGGATTAGTCCCTTTCACAGAGTCAGCTGTATCTAAATTGGACCTAGAGGCTGGTTTTATTGACGTAGAAGCAGAAATACATTCAGACGGTGAACAGAGTACAGACACAGATGAGGAGAGTTCTTTGTTTGTTGAGGCTTCTGACAAAATGAGTCCTGGCCCACCCATGCCGCTGGATATCGCCAGCAGAGGTGTCTATCATGGGTCACTGGAAGAATCCCTGGGAGGTCCAATGAAGGTGCCAATTTTGATTATCCCCAAAAGCGGGATTCCTTTACCTAATGAAAGTTCTCAGTATATTGGCACTGATATGCTACCAAATCTGTCTTTAAGTACTAAGGCTGATGACTCTCACACAGTTAAACAGAAACTTGCACTAAGACTGTCAGAGAAAAAAGGACAAGATTCTGAGCCATCTCTAAACCTTCTGAGCCCGCACAGTAAAGGAAGCACTGACTCTGGTTACTTTTCCCGCTCAGAAAGTGCAGAGCAGCAGATAAGCCCTCCAAACACAAATGCAAAGTCTTATGAAGAAATCATCTTTGGAAAATACTGTCGGCTTAGTCCGAGAAATACACTCAGTGTTACAACCACAAGTCAGGAGCGCGCCACGATGGGTAGGAAGGGCACCATGGACTCATTACCTCACGTCAGCACCAGGTTGGATGTCAAGATGTTTGAAGATCCTGTTTCACAGCTGATCCCAAGCAAGGGAGAGATCGACCCCAGTCAGACAAGCATGCTGAAATCCACTAAATTCAACAGCGAGTCAAGACAATCCCAGACTATTCCATCATCTATCAGGAATGAAGGAAAACTTTATCCAGCCGGTTTCCAAGGCAGCAGCCCAGTTCTCCTAGAAGCTCCTGTTGACTCTTCACCCCTTATTAGAAGCAACTCAATGCCAACTTCTTCAGCAACTAATTTAAGTCTTCCTCCTTCTTTGAGAGGAAGTCACTCATTTGATGAACGGATGACTGGTTCTGACGATGTGTTCTATCCAGGGACTGTAGGAATACCCCCTCAGCGCATGTTAAGAAGACAAGCGGCTTTTGAGCTGCCTTCGGTACAGGAGGGGCACGTGGAAGCAGAACACCATGGCAGGATGTCAAAGAGTGTCACAGGTCCCTCCTTGAAGGAAAAGAAATTGATTTCTGGGGACAGGGTTGGGTACGACTATGATGTCTGTCGGAAACCCTATAAGAAGTGGGAGGACTCTGAGACACCGAAGCAGAGCTACAGGGATGTTTCCTGCATCAGCCCCTTGAAACACGGCGGAGAGTATTTCATGGATCCCTCGGTGCCATTGCAGGGAGTGCCAACCATGTTTGGAACTACTTGTGAAAATCGAAAACGCCGGAAAGAGAAGAGTGTAGGGGACGAGGAGGACACCCCCATGATTTGTAGTAGCGTCGTCAGCACGCCCATGGGCATCGCGACTTCAGATTACGAGCCCAAGTTGCAGATGCAGGAAGGAGCCAGGAGTGGATTCGGCCTGGCTGGACAGGAAAACCCTTCCCATGGTCACTCCGAGCGCTTTGACCCGTGTCGACCCCCGCTGCAATCTGGAAGTCCATCTCTTGGGTCAGAGGAGTCACCCGCAGCTGCTGATTCAGACAAGCCGTCGGACGGAGGGGGCAGGAAACCTGCCGGCAATGTGATCTCTGTGATTCAGCATACGAACTCGCTGAGCCGCCCCAATTCATTTGAGAGGTCCGAGTCCGCTGAACTCGCCGCCAGCGCCCAGGAGAAAGCCTCGTCACCTTCCGAGACCTGTGACAGTGAGATCTCAGAAGCCCCGGTGAGCCCAGAGTGGGCTCCGCCCGGGGAGAGCACGGAAGGCGGGGGGAAACCATCCCCTTCGCAGCCGGTCCCGCAGCCGCCCTACCACGCGCAGCCCCGCCTCGTGCGTCAGCACAACATCCAAGTCCCCGAGATCCGCGTGACCGAGGAGCCTGACAAGCCAGAGAAGGAGAAGGAGGCCCAGAGTAAAGAGCCAGAAAAGCCGGTGGAGGAATTTCAGTGGCCCCAGAGAAGTGAGACCCTCTCCCAGCTCCCGGCCGAGAAGCTGCCGCCCAAAAAGAAGCGTTTGCGACTCGCGGATATGGAGCACTCCTCCGGGGAATCCAGCTTTGAATCCACAGGCACCGGCCTCTCCCGCAGCCCCAGTCAAGAAAGTAACTTGTCCCACAGCTCCAGTTTCTCCATGTCTTTCGAAAGAGAAGAAACCATGAAGCTTGCGGCACCTCCCAAGCCGGATGAGTTTGGGAAGCACTCGGAGTTTTTGACGGTCCCTGCTGGTTCGTACTCGTTGTCCGTCCCCGGCCACCACCACCAAAAGGAGATGCGACGCTGCTCCTCCGAGCAGATGCCTTGTCCTCACCCAACGGAAGTCCCAGAAATTCGGAGCAAATCATTTGATTACGGGAATCTGTCCCATGCTCCGGTGGCAGGGGCGGCGGCATCCGCGCTGTCCCCATCCCGGGAGAGAAAGAAATGCTTTCTGGTGCGGCAGGCTTCTTTCAGTGGCTCTCCCGAGATCGCCCAGGGGGAGGCCGGGGCGGATCTGAGCGTAAAGCAGGAGCAACTGGAGCACCTGCACGCCAGCCTCAGGTCCACGTGGCACCACGCCCCGTGCTCTGTGCTCCCCGCCCTTCAGGCAGAGGACCCAGGGAAGCAGGCTGTGGGTCCCTGTGCCCAGCTGAGCTCAGGACCGCTCCACCTGGCCCAGCAACAGATCATGCACCTGGATAGTCAGGAATCTCTGAGAAATCCCTTGATACAACCGACATCCTATATTACAAGCAAGCACTTGACTGAACAGCCCCATTTATTTCCACATCAAGAGACTCTTCCGTTTTCTCCAATCCAGAACACCTTGTTTCAGTTCCAATATCCTACTGTCTGTATGGTTCATTTCCCAGCTCAGCAGCCCCCCTGGTGGCAGGCGCACTTCCCCCACCCCCTTGCTCAGCACGCTCCAAAGAGCTATGGAAAGCCCTCTTTCCAGGCAGAAGTTCACCCCAGCTACCCCTTGGAGCCTGTGGCAGAGCACACTGGAAAGAAATCCGCTGATTATGCGCACACGAAAGAGCAAACCTACCCGGGTTATTCAGGAACATCAGGGCTACACTCCAAGAACCTTCTTCCAAAGTTTCCATCAGGGGAGAGCACCAAGTCAACAGATACTCCCTCCGAGCCCGTTCTTCAAGAAGAGTTCACCTCAGCAAACGCTGGGCCGTTACAGTCCTTACCAGGAACAGTGGTTCCTGTTAGGATCCAGACCCACGTACCGTCCTATGGGAGTGTCATGTACACAAGCATTTCTCAGATGCTTGGGCAGAACAGCCCTGCCATTGTCATATGCAAAGTCGACGAGAATGTGACCCAAAGAACACTGGTAACCAACCCGGCCATGCAAGGGATAGGATTTAACATTGCCCAGGTATTGGGGCAGCACGCAGGCTTGGAAAAGTGCCCCATCTGGAAAGTACCTCAGACCATACCCCTTGGCTTGGAATCCTCGATCCCCTTATGTTTACCTTCCACCTCGGACAGCGTCGCTACCCTGGGAGGCAGCAAGCGGATGCTTTCTCCAGCCAGCAGCTTGGAACTCTTCATGGAAACAAAGCAGCAGAAAAGGGTCAAGGAGGAAAAGATGTATGGACAGATCGTGGAGGAGCTCAGCGCCGTGGAGCTGACCAACTCAGACATCAAAAAGGATCTGTCCCGCCCACAGAAACCCCAGCTGGTTCGACAGGGCTGTGCTTCTGAGCCAAAGGATGGCTTGCCGTCAGTGTCTTCGTCCTTCTCGCTGTCCCCCTCCTCATCTCAAGACCATCCGTCTGCCAGCGTGCCCTCGAGGGAACCCTTCCCGCCAAGCTCCAGGGCACCCGCTCTGGGGCAGAAGTCCAGTGGGCCTTCTGAAAGCAAAGAGTCCTCAGATGAGTTAGACATTGATGAGACGGCGTCTGATATGAGCATGAGCCCGCAGACTTCCTCATTGCCACCCGGGGATAGTCAGCTTGAAGAGCAAGGAAAGGGCCAGAAGCTGCCTGCCGGCGTGCTGGTCCCCAGAGCGTCTGACCCAAGTGGGAAAGTGGCGAATTCAACTCTTCTTTTCACGGACGTGGTAGATTTCCAGCAGATTCTGCAGTTCCCGAGTCTGCGGACGACAACGACTGTGAGTTGGTGCTTCTTGAATTATACAAAACCCAATTACGTGCAACAGGCCACCTTCAAATCCTCGGTATATGCTTCATGGTGCATTAGTTCCTGTAACCCAAACCCATCAGGATTGAACACCAAGACCACGCTGGCTCTTTTGAGGTCCAAGCAAAAAATCACCACAGAAATTTATACCCTGGCTGCTATGCACAGGCCTGGAGCCGGCAAGCTTACGTCATCAAGTGCTTGGAAGCAGTTTGCTCAGGTAACAAATATTGTTTCTGAAAGCATTCTGTGTTGTGGATTTGATTGCTGGGCAGAATACGTAGTGAAGGACGTACGGAAAAAAACATACAAGTAAAATGAAGACCAGAGTTGGGGAGGGGGTCCTCTGCAAACAGGCCTTACCCATTGACCCTGAACTTAGTTATGAGGGGTCAGTACCAGTCAGTACTTAGGAAAGTACCAAGCATAAAGTATCTCCTCAGCCAGGTGCAGTGAAATCCCACCGCAGGGACTAATTCCTTTGAGTTCCTCTCCGTTCCGACCTGTTAGTGACCTAGCAGACCAACTTTCCTTTGATGTGAGGACTTCAGGAAATTGTGACATGAGGACATAGAACAGGGAGTGGACACAGGAGAGGAAAGATCAGGAAGGAGGCTGCAGGGTGTTAGAACTGAACTTTGCGAACTTCTGAAGGAGGAGTTGTTCCCATTGGCTATACGTTTTACTAAAATTTATTTTTAATATATTTCTCTCAAAACTCATTTTTCCAAGGGATTAGCAGGTTCATTCCTACATGAACAATTATTGCCTTACATGTAGGATTATAAAAATATTAATAAGGGCCACTTTGGAATTTATGCTAAATTAATAAAGAAGTACACGGAGGTCTTAAACAAAAATATATAATAAATAAAATATAAAATATATTTACTCATTTCAGTTACCATTTCTCTTTAATAATTTTTGAGAATATTTTCTAAACGCATAGAGATTGTTTGAATAGCTACTTCCAAAAACAGAACATGTTTTTAACATTGTTATTAGTGTTGTACAGTGTAAGTGCTAGTGGGGTCTTGTTGGGTTTTTTTTTTAACAGAATGTTGAATTTATTCTGTAGAAACTGTCATCTTTTCTGATTTTATCCCTGTTGTCCCTTATTTTATGTAGCTGGCCTATAGCCTTTTAGCATGGAGTTTAGGCTGATTTTCAGAGACCATGGAAGAGTGGGATGTGTGCGCTTCCTCTGTGTCTTAGGGAATGCATACGAAATGATTCTCTCTTTTTGGCCTACAGATGAAACCTGATGCGACCTTTTTATTTGGCAGCAAGCTAGAAAGGAAACTAATGGGAAATATCTTAAAGGAAAGAGGGAAAGGAGATATTCATGGAGATAAGGATATTGGATCCAAACAAGCTGAGCCCATTCGAATTAAAATCTTTGAAGGAGGGTAAGGAAACACATGTGCAAATTTAAAGTATTCCATTAAATTCAGCATAAATGGTCCTGAGTGTCTGCATGGAAAAGTCGTATCTCCTCTGGTGTGACTCATAAAGCAAATTCCTTTTTCTATACACATTTCTGAAGTCTGTCTGGTAATAGATAATGAGCTTGTGCCCTTGCTTTCATGACTTGCTTTTAATGAAAATGTCCCTATTGTATATGGTTCAAACTTCTGCCTTAAATTTTCATACCTCTAATTTAATATGAAATTGACTAAATTGCTGGACTCTTGATATTGTCTAAGTTTGTTCATTCTTTGGTATTATTTTTATGGGCATTTGTTGTGTTACTAAAGGACATATTTTTATTCTATGCTTACAAAAATGCAGTCATGCACACTCATGTATAAACCTAGAAACTAGTTTTATTTTATTGTTTTTATTATTACCTAAAGTCCAGACCTTATTGGGATTTTACCAGTTCCTTCAATACCCTCTTTCTGTTCTAGTATCTAAGCCAGGGCACCACTTCGCATTTAGTTGTCATGTTTCCCCAAACTTCTCTGGTCTGTGACAGTTTCTCTGTCTTTAGGAATTTCATTTTAAATGTTGAATTCTGAGTTGCAGAAACTCAAGTAATAAGGTTCAATGATTTTGTTGTCTATCTAGTTAAGAAACACTGCATGTATGTGTGATGTCCAGTTTTAGATTTTGATAGAAAGATGATGTCTTAAATCTAGTCACGGGGGAGAAAAAGCCCAGACTTCTGCTTTAAAATTTAAAAATTTTAAAGGACGTTAACCACGTTTGGGGATTGTGATGTGTCTACCTTATCTTTGCAACAGATCTATAATTTACGTATTTCCATGAGCATGAATCTATTCTAATTACATTTGGAGAACAAAATAATGTTATCTGTTTGACTTTAAAATGTTGAGTGGTTGGTGATATGAAGTATCAATTTCTCACATAGATTTACCAGTTTGGAGATGGATTATCAAAGTTGGTTCCCTGGTAAGGTTGGCCCCCTTGGAAGGATGCCTAGTATTGTCACCACTAAAGCCACAGCTGTTTGTAGTCATGAAGCTTGTCTCACTATTTTTTCACATTCCTCATCTTTTAATACAAACAAGAGAAATAGAGATTTTATCTTTATACAGACTGAGTGATCCCTGTGACTGAATCAACCCTTACATTCAGCAGTCTTCTTCATAACAGTGAACCTGTACTAGATTAGCGAGACTTTCACAGTTACTGTATGCTTTGGGGAGCCCATCTCCACTAACGAAGGACACAAATGAAAACGCATATCTGAACATTTTATTGCTGTGTTTTGATGATCCAAAAGGATTGGGCCATATTTAATTTTCTCCTCATTTCATTGTACCATGTTATGGGCTATGTCCCAATCATTTCTTTTTTTTTTTTTTTTTTAACGTCTTTATTGGAGTATAATTGCTTTACAATGGTGTGTTAGTTTCTGCTTTATAACAAAGTGAATCAGCTATACATATACATATATCCCCATATCCCCTCCCTCTTGCATCTCCCTCCCACCCTCCCTATCCCACCCCTCTAGGTGGTCACAAAGCACCGACCTGATCTCCCTGTGCTATGCAGCTGCTTCCCACTAGCTATCTATTTTACATTTGGTAGTATATATAAGTCCTCAAGTCCATTCTCTACGTCTGCTTCTTTTTTCCTGCCCTGCCCCTAGGTTCTTCATAACTATATATATATATATATATATATATATATTTTTTTTTTTTTAGATTCCATATATATG
Source organism: Balaenoptera acutorostrata (assembly GCF_949987535.1). Taxonomy (NCBI): domain Eukaryota; kingdom Metazoa; phylum Chordata; class Mammalia; order Artiodactyla; family Balaenopteridae; genus Balaenoptera; species Balaenoptera acutorostrata. Next base: position 22,541,421 of record NC_080077.1, read on the forward strand.
TATTAGCATACGGTATTTGTTTTTCTATTTCTAACTTACTTCACTCTGTATGACAGACTCTAGGTCCATCCACCTCACTACAAATAACTCAATTTCGTTTCTTTTTATGGCTGAGTAATATTCCATTGTATATATGTGACACATCTTCTTTATCCATTCATCTGTCGATGGACACTTAGGTTGCTTCCATGTCCTGGCTATTGTAAATAGAGCTGCAATGAACATTGTGGTACATGACTCTTTTTGAATTACGGTTTTCTCAGGGTATATGCCCAGTAGTGGGATTGCTGAGTCGTATGGTAGTTCTATTTTTAGTTTTTTAAGGAACCTCCATACTGTTCTCCATAGTGGCTGTATCAATTTACATTCCCACCAACAGTGCAAGAGGGTCCCCTTTTCTCTACACCCTCTCCAGCATTTATTGTTTGTAGATTTTTTGATGATGGCCATTCTGACTGGTGTGAGGTGATACCTCGCTGTAGTTTTGATTTGCATTTCTCTAATGATTAGTGATGTTGAGCATCCTTTCATGTGTTTGTTGGCAATCTGTATATCTTCTTTGGAGAAATGTCTGTTTAGGTCTTCTGCCCATTTTTGGATTGGGTTGTTTGTTTTTTTGATATTGAGCTGCATGAGCTGCTTATAAATTTTGGAGATTAATCCTTTGTCAGCTGCTTCATTTGCAAATATTTTCTCCCATTCTGAGGGTTGTCTTTTCATCTTATTTATGGTTTCCATTGCTGTGCAAAAGCTTTTAAGTTTCATTAGGTCCCATTTGTTTATTTTTGTTTTTATTTCCATTTCTCTAGGAGGTGGGTCAAAAATAATCTTGCTGTGATTTATGTCATAGAGTGTTCTGCCTATGTTTTCCTCTAAGAGTTTTATAGTGTCTGGCCTTACATTTAGGTCTTTAATCCATTTTGAGTTTATTTTTGTGTATGGTGTTAGGGAGTGTTCTAATTTCACTCTTTTACATGTAGCTGTCCAGTTTTCCCAGCACCACTTATTGAAGAAGCTGTCTTTTCTCCATTGTATATTCTTGCCTCCTTTATCAAAAATAAAGTGACCATATGTGCATGGGTTTATCTTTGGGCTTTCTATCCTGTCCCATTGATCTATATGTCTGTTTTTGTGCCAGTACCATGCTGTCTTGATTGCTGTAGCTTTGTAGTATAGTCTGAAGTCCAGGAGCCTGATTCCTCCAGCTCCGTTTTTCTTTCTCAAGATTGGTTTGGCTATTCGGAGTCTTTTGTGTTTCCATGCAGATTGTGAAATATTTTGTTCTACTTCTGTGAAAAATGCCATTGGTAGTTTGATAGGGATTGCATTGAATCTGTAGATTGCTTTGCGTAGTATAGTCATTTACACGATGTTGATTCTTCCAGTCCAAGAACATGGTATATCTCTCCATCCGTTTGTATTATCTTTAATTTCTTTCATCAGTGTCATATAGTTTTCTGCATACAGGTCTTTTGTCTCCTTAGGCAGGTTTATTCCTAGGTATTTTATTCTTTTTGTTGCAATGGTACATGGGAGTGTTTCCTTAATTTCTCTTTCAGATTTTTCATCATTAGTGTATAGGAAGGCAAGAGATTTCTGTGCATTAATTTTGTATCCTGCTGCTTTACCAAATTCATTGATTAGCTCTAGTAGTTTTCTGGTAGCATCTTTAGGATTCTCTATGTATAGTATCATGTCATCTGCAAACAGTGGCACCTTTACTTCTTCTTTTCTGATTTGGATTCCTTTTATTTCTTTTTCTTCTCTGATTGCTGTGGCTAAAACTTTCAAAACTATGTTGAATGATAGTGGTGAGAGTGGACAACCTTGTCTTGTTCCTGATCTTAGTGGAAATGGTTTCCATTTTGCACCATTGAGAATGATGTTAGCTGTGGGTTTGTCATATATGGCCTTTATTATGTTGAGGTAAGTTCCCTCTATGCTTACTTTCTGGAGGGTTTTTATCATAAATGGGTGTTGAATTTTGTCAAAACCTTTTTCTGCATCTACTTAGATGATAATATGGTTTTTATCCTTCTATTTGTTAATATGGTGTATCACATTGATTGATTTGCATATATTGAAGAATCCTTGCATTCCTGGGATTAACCCCACTTGATCATAGTGGATGATCCTTTTAATGTGCTGTTGGATTCTGTTTGCTAGTATTTTGTTGAGGATTTCTGCATCTATGTTCATCAGTGATATTGGCCTATAGTTTTCTTTCTTTGTGACATCTTTGTCTGGTTTTGGTATCAGGGTGATGGTGGCCTCGTAGAATGAGTTTGGGGGTGTTCCTCCCTCTGCTATATTTTGGAAGAGTTTGAGAAGGATAGGTGTCAGCTCTTCTCTAAATTCTTGATAGAATTCTCCTGTGAAGCCATCTGGTCCTGGGCTTTTGTTTGTTGGAGGATTTTTAATCACAGTCTCAATTTCATTGCTTGTGATTGGTCTGTTTATATTTTCTATTTCTTCCTGGTTCAGTTTCAGGAGGTTGTGCTTTTCTAAGGATTTGTCCATTTCTTCCAGGTTGTCCATTTTATTGGCGTATAGTTGCTTGTAGTAATCTCTCATGATCTTTTATATTTCTGCAGTGTCAGTTGTTACTTCTTTTTCATTTCTAATTCTATTGATTTGAGTCTTCTCCCTTTTTTTCTTGATGAGTCTGCCTAATGGTTTATCAATTTTAGCTTCTCAAAGAAGCAGCTTTTAGTTTTATTGATCTTTGCTGTTGTTTCCTTCATTTCTTTTTCATTTATTTCTGATCTGATCTTTATGATTTCTTTCCTTCTGCTAACTTTGGGGGTTTTTTGTTCTTCTTCCTCTAATTGCTTTAGGTGTAAGGTTAGGTTGTTTATTTGAGATGTTTCTTGTTTCTTGAGGTAGGATTGTATTGCTATAAACTTCCCTCTTAGAACTGCTCTTTCTGCCTCCCATAGGTTTTGGGTCATCATGTTTTCACTGTCATTTGTTTCTAGGTAGTTCTTGATTTCCTCTTTGATTTCTTCAGTGATCTCTTGGTTATTCAGCAGTGTATTGTTTAGCCTCCATGTGTTTGTATTTTTTACAGATTTTTTCCTGTAATTGATATCATTCCTTAATCTGTGATCCATCTTCTGCCTGGTGGTAATCAGCTGTTTATTCCAAGAAGTGTGTTACCACCTCTTATTTTGCCAATTGCAAAGTGATAAGTTCAAAAAAAAAGTATTACTGACCAAATTTTTAAGTGTATATGTTTCTTATTACTATTTAATTCATAGACTTAGTAATTTAATTAAACATATCTTTTAATTATTTTTTCAAAATCCATTAATTCTTTTTTTTCTATTTTTCTTTTTAATTTTTGAATTTTATTTTATTTATTTTTTTATACAGCAGGTTCTTATTAGTCATCAATTTTATACACATCAGTGTATACATGTCAATTCCAATTCATCATATCTTTTAATTATTTTTTCAAAATCCATTAATTCTTGTATCAAGTAAATTCATGGGTCTGCAGAACTGTTGAAGGGTAAATATTTTATTTGTGCAGACTTTTCTAATACAGTTATATTTTATACAAAATTTACTCTATTTTCATTCTGGAAGCAAGTTAATCAGCTGAGACATTAAAATAGTGTTATTTGAAGATAATACATTGTACATCAAGTTCAATGATGGGCCTGGGCCACAGTAAGCTTAAAGTACCCTTCCCTGAAGAAAAGTTGCTTTCTATAAAATTATTTGTTTTATTCTATAGTCCTTAGGTAATTTCATCCAGTTTGGGGCAGAGAATAGTGATATTAAAAGATGAAAGATATTTTGCATCTTTAGGTTCTCTTCTTCTTTATTACAAAAGACAATGTGAGATGAAAGATAAAGTTCAAAATAGTTTTGAAGAAAAAGTTGACTTTGGAAATTCCTTGTCCCTAAGTGGGAAAGATTTATTTATTTATTTATTTATTTATGGCTGTGTTGGGTCTTCGTTTCTGTGCAAGGGCTTTCTCTAGTTGCGGCAAGTGGGGGCCGTTCTTCATCGCGGTGCACGGGCCTCTCATTATCGCGGCCTTTCTTGTTGCGGAGCACAGGCTCCAGACGCGCAGGCTCAGTAATTGTGGCTCATGGGCCCGGTTGCTCCACGGCATGTGGGATCTTCCCAGACCAGGGCTCGAACCCGTGTCCCCTGCATTGGCAGGCAGATTCTCAACTGCTGTGCCACGAGGGAAGCCCCGGGAAAGATTTAAAGGAGCAGAAAGCATGCAAAACTGACTATTCATATTTATGATACTACTCAGTTCTCACCTGGATTGGTACTGACCAAAAAATAGATAATGTTAAGATTAAATAATATCCATAGCAGAGTGGATATTTAAATATGTTGGATGGATTTTCTCTCTTAAATATTCTTCAGTGGATTGGACAAATGAAGTTGAACTTGCTTTTATTTCTGATGATTGATTAGCTAGAACAAAATAGGGAAGTTTGCAGTGCTCTTAGAATGTAAAACAAAACAAAACAAAACTGTAAATCTAGTGCCTTTAAGTCAGTCCACACTGAGTTAGGGCATTTTGTAGGTCACTTTACCTTTTGAAGTTATAAAAAGAGCCCTTCGAAAGGAATATCTTCCCAAGAATGACATTAGACTCATAATTCTAGCCTGAGATTTAAGAAATAATGATATTCATTGAGTTATTCAGTAGAATGCTGCTATACTCTATGATAGGTCATGTTTCCCTGTATTCTAAACAAAATGTGATGGATGGTGAGCACTAGATAGGTTTCTTCCATTGATAATTACAGTGACTACCTAAGACTTTGCTCATCTAACTGATTTAATTAAACTAGATGACCTCAGTTATCCTTTCAAACTTCTCTATTAAATCCTTCCAGAAAGAAATGCAAATTTGATTGAAAAATAGAATTTCTAGTTTTCATTATGTAACAGTACCTTCCAGAAGCCACTTGAAATTTAGACTTCACTTTAGTACAGATTCATGGTCCTTGGGAAGAGCAGATCAAATCTGTACGCAACAGTTGGTGAGCTCAGCTCAGCCTGTGTAAGCTAGAAATTTCTGACTCTCGTGCCAGGATTGTAAAAATAGAGTAGAAACTTGCAATGAAGAATTCTATAATCAGTTATATTTATTCTAGCAAATTCAGAGGGGTATGTGTGTTGTGTATGCACATCTTAGATGATGGAATGTTAACAAATGATATGTGATGATTTAAATATGCTAGTATAACTTTTTGGATGTTTCTTGGCCAGAGGCAGTGAGGTACACAGCTCTGCAACTCTTTGAGGCTTATATAAGCCCATTGAACATCTGTACGGAGTCCATATATTTACAGTTCATAGAAGAGCCAATTCCATTTTGAACTCCATGTAGAAAAAAATTCCCTTTTATTTACAATGCCAAATCTGTTCTTTCAGGACTTTACTGCATAGTTTTCACAGGCTTTGTAGAAATAAAGTTGAATAATTGTTTGTAAAAGTCCCTCCTAAAAATTTGTCTTGCAAATGATTAGCTTTTGGTTTGATGTATAACATGCAAAAGTATTTGGAAACACACTGTATTTTCCCTTTTTTAACAGGTATAAGTCAAATGAAGATTATGTATATGTCAGAGGACGTGGACGTGGAAAGTACATTTGTGAAGAATGTGGGATTCGCTGTAAGAAACCGAGCATGCTCAAAAAGCATATCCGCACTCATACTGATGTCCGGCCTTATGTATGCAAGTTATGTAATTTCGCCTTCAAAACAAAAGGTACAGGTCTGATTTTGTTTTTTTGGGGGGGAAAAACACTTTTTTTGATGGCTGCTCCAGATTCTGAATACTATTTTATAACTGTCATCGACAATTAGTTGGTTTTCTTTGTGAAAATGTGACCCCACAAAATGTATTTTCCTCTTCATGTTAAGTGGTCTGAGGATGTACATGAGACAGTGAGGCTCCTTTTATGACCCAAGTAAGAGCTACAGACTTAGGTCCAGGCTAGTTGTCTCGAAGGAAGTGGCTAAGAATTGCCTGGATAGCTATTACCTCATGTTGGAAATGTTATGTGGTCTACAGAATCTTTGCACCAGTATTGAAATACTGCAGGGAGATAATCCATGCCATGGCATTAGAAAAGCAAGGCAGCAGCCGGAAAGAAAACATGTGCCCATGGTCAGTTTCAAGATTATAAATGATGTAGAGACCCGCAGACTCCCCGGTGGGCCCCTCCATCCACACTTGCATTAATTATGCATAGAAATGTGATAGCTTGTATTCTGTGTATCTATCAGCACAGAGACAATTTCTTACTCTCAGGCCACAGCTATTAATCTCATAAAACTAAGACTTGCCTTGAAATGATATTCTCTTTTTTTAAAAAAAATCTGGTTTTAGAAGGTAGATTTATATGAAAATATTTTATACTAAAATGTTGCTTCAATTATATTTCTATCATTTTATAAAATTATGAAAATGTTTATAAACCCAGTGTTCTCAGAATACAAATAGTAGTGAATTAGAGGTGGATGACTTCTGTAGAAGTATGTTTTACTACTTACTGTAGAAGTACTAATGGATCCTCTAGACACACCCTCACTAACCTCACACTAACATTTTCCAATGTTTTAACTTTAGATTTGCATGCCAATTAATCTGCTCCACTACCCATCAAGAAAAATAAATATCAAATAAAATAATCTTTGGTAGAGAAATGTGTACCTATTTTCTCTTATACACAAAATCCTAAATTGTCTTTATTGGTTTGTCAGAAGTAAAAATGTGTAGCCTCTCAACGTATCTGTTTCTTCTTTATTAAAAAGATATTTATATTATAAGTAAGCCTCTTTGTAAGCCAGAAAGAGGGGGAAGGAGTGTTCATTTGCATTTCAAAGGAGATAAACATAAGGTCCTTTAAATACCATCCACTTTTGCACAATCAAGACCTTTTATGTAGAACTTCACTGAGAGACTCCCTGGGACATAAGAAAATATAAACTTTGGTTTTAGGAGATACTGCAAATCCACCAGTCATTACAACTGATATTCCCTGGGCATATGAGTTAACTGTAGGTATAGCTGCATGAAACACTGCGTGAAGAAACGTCACATAGCTATTTCTTTTTTCCCAAATTAAATTTGGCTTTGAACCATTGTCTTGGAGTTTTAGCAGGAAATAATTTATTCTTGGTCATTACTGGAGTTTCCTTGTCACCCTTCGGGAAAGTACAAATGTCTTGGAATCTTAAAAAGAGTAGATCATCCTGGGAAACCCCTCGCCAGTTTTCACTTCCGGCTGAAGTGCTTGTTGTCATGTCATCTGAGCACAGAATCAGAGCGCACTTGTAGGACCGGTACCTCCTCTGTGCCTGTGTCACTTCTCCAGGTGCCCTTTCCTGCCATCCTGCTCCCCTCTCTTTGCTATAATCCTTCAGATGTTCAAGACTTCAATAAGCCAAAGTCAGGGTGGGGTTGTTTCTGAGCCCTATTTCTAACTACAAACCTAGCCTGAGGATGAGAGCGCAAAGCCTGACTGCCTACTTGAAACGAGTGGAAAGAAAAATATAGGAGAAGAAACACATACTAAGATCTAAAAAAACTATCTTGACATACCTAACGTCTACATATGTCCACATACTCAGATCACTTGCACCCTTACAGAAGCAGATGATTTCCATTAATTTATAGGTATATTTAATTAATTTACAGATTGTAGAATTCTTGATGATATGTCTACAAAAATTTTTTAGATCTTTAGAAAAATTGTAGATATAATTTTTTTGATAAAAAAGAGCAATAAGGGCCAGAACATATTTCTATGTTTGGAGTTATCAAAATACCACATAAAATTTATAGGTATATGAGCAATAAGCCAAACGTTAAGTAAAAAATAAAGTAATATAAATAAAATAATAAACAACAGTACCCTAGTTTAGAGTTGTGGCTCATATATTACATTAATAGTAAGCTAAACACTCCTACAAGGTGAATAAACTATTTCAGCAGGCTGGGTTTCCGTCTAGATTAAATGAGCCTACTCTTAAAAATAAAGCATTTGCTGCTATGTTACTAAAGCAGCGTCAAAGCGCAAAGATAATAATATGGCCCTTACAACTGAATTAGTTCCTGGATCTCTTTTGATAAGTTATATATATGACATGGAATAATATATATATAATTTCATAGCTCCTAAATCAAAGGTGATTGGATCAGTGTTTTCATAATTTCTCACATTCCATATAGAATTATATAAATCTATAGAAACACACATATGTATTTAGGTACACGTATAACTGTATAGTCAGCTCTTCATATCTGTGAATGCTGAACCTGTGGATATGGAGGGCCAATTGTACTACACCATTTTACATAAGGGACTATTGTATATGTCTTATCATCATCATAATACATATTTGACATAAAATTCTTTCTTTTTTCGTAGAACAGTGGGAGTTTCAAGATAAATAAGAAAGGAATTTTGCTGCTCCAGAACTTTAGAAGCTGCTGTCATAAACTTTGCTGATATATGCCAGATGGATAGATGCTAAATACTGAGACTAATGCTTCCTATAAGTAGTTAGCTAAGTATTTGTATGGATCTTTGAATTCATTTACAGGATTGGTCCCAATAGTTTGCATATATTTTTTCTTCTGACAAGTGAGGATCCTGCAAGTTTAATCTATATCTGATCAATGCCAGAAGGTCTGGGGTCCGGTGGATGTGTTGATGACAATATTTCATTCTGAAGTTGCTCAGAGAGGTGTGACCCAGCTTGTGCCATCCTGGTTATATGGAGTCCAAGGAGGTGGGCCCAACTGGGCCAAAGATATTAGATCCCTTCTCAACCAGGAAAGCCTGGGATTCCCAGTCGTACTTGAGCCTACTCTTGAAAAGCTGTGACCCTAGACTTCGACAAGTCTTCTAGAATGAAGAAAACCTGAGATTGGGCTGAAGTTGTCTGGGGTTAATATCTTCAGAAGCCAAATTGTTCCTCTTAAGTTTGAGACAAGGGGCAGGGACAAGAAACAAATCTTTGTTATCTCAAGTCAGTTCATTTCACACTGAATTTTGCAGCAATCATCACATTTTGGTAACCAATTGCTCTTTTTTGGGCTGTATTTTCTAGGAAACCTAACGAAGCATATGAAATCTAAAGCACACATGAAGAAATGCCTGGAGTTGGGGGTCTCAATGACATCAGTGGATGATACCGAAACCGAGGAAGCAGGTATTTCATACTTTAGTTGACTGACCTCTTTACTGTGCATGCTGGAGCTTTGTGGCCAAGGTGGTAAAATAAATTTAGGTATTTAAAAAAGATACTGATCACATTTCATTTTACTAAATACTAAATATAGAAAAGAAGTCTGACACATTGAATTGCTTGAAACTTACTGAGAAGAAATGCATTTCAGTTCTGGCTGAGGAGGTGGAAAGGCCTTACTATGGAAATACTTCTATCTAGAACCATAAAGGAAATCTAATTGCACTTAAGTTGTGATGGTGATTTAAAGTTTATGAAACTTTTTGGGAAACTTGAAAAGCAATTTGTCTTATTTTTCCTATTAAGAGGAAATCTAGTAGCAAAAATAATCCATCACTAACCTCAATAGAAAACCTGAGGGTCAGCTGGGCCTCGTGAGGTCTTACACCTGTAGAGACAAGTCTTGCTTCTCTTTTTCCTCTAATACCATCACTAACAACATTACATACCCATTTATTGAGGGTTTTCTATGAGTGGTATGATGCTTGAGTTATAAGGTCCTACTATGGAGTCCATATTACAAGGTGGAGATGAAACCAGATTAAATACATAAAAAAAAAACAAGAACCAATCTAGAGTCACAGAGGTATGTGCCCATGTGTGTTATAGGAGTTCAGAGATAGGACTGTCTCTAAGGGCTGGAGGGTTGAGGAAAGCTTTTGGAAAGAGATGGGGCCTAAATTAGCTCCTAACCTTCATGTTTGGATCTTGATCTTCACTCTCTTTGTTCAATTGCTTCAGAAACGATGGAAGATTTGCACAAAGCGGCTGAGAAGCATAGCATGTCCAGCATTTCAACTGATCATCAGTTCTCAGATGCTGAAGAATCGGATGGTGAGGATGGAGATGATAATGATGATGATGATGAAGATGATGATGACTTTGATGACCAAGGAGATTTGACACCAAAAACAAGATCAAGAAGCACCAGTCCCCAGCCTCCTAGATTCTCCTCCTTACCTGTGAATGTTGGCGCCGTGCCCCATGGGGTTCCTTCTGATAGCTCCCTGGGGCATTCTTCATTGATCAGCTATTTGGTTACTTTGCCAAGTATTCAGGTTACTCAGCTTATGACACCAAGTGACTCATGTGAAGATACTCCAATGACAGAATACCAGAGGTTATTCCAGAGCAAAAGTACAGACTCGGAACCAGACAAAGACAGGTTAGACATCCCTAGTTGTATGGATGAAGAATGCATGCTGTCTTCAGAGCCGAGTTCCTCCCCAAGGGACTTCTCACCCTCCAGCCGCCATTCCTCACCAGGATATGATTCTTCACCCTGTCGAGATAATTCACCAAAGAGGTATCTGATACCCAAAGGAGATTTGTCGCCCAGAAGACATTTATCACCTAGGAGAGATGTGTCGCCCATGAGACATCTTTCACCAAGAAAGGAAGCTGCCTTGAGAAGAGAGATATCACAAAGAGATGTTTCACCAAGAAGGCATCTGTCCCCAAGGAGGCCAGTGTCACCTGGGAAAGAGATCACGGCCAGAAGAGACCTCTCTCCCAGAAGAGAGAGAAGATACATGACCACCATAAGAGCACCATCTCCCAGAAGGGCTTTATACCACAACCCACCGTTGTCCATGGGACAGTATTTGCAAGCAGAACCAATTGTATTGGGGCCTCCTGTAAGTATAATTAGCTTTCTCTTTCTAATATATAAGTCCAAGCACATTGGAGTCTCTTGATGACACACTAGTGTGAAATGTTTTATGACATGGGTCTCTCTCATGGGGAGGAGTAAACTTGGTTACTGAAAATAGAAGGAAGACATTTTTGTTGCATGCTATTGTCAGTAACATGTCTGTGGTATTATCCCAAGTGTAGTATTACATCAGAGAAGAGCATTTCCAGCGGGTAACAGGGGAGATCTTTCTAAATGCTTTCTAAGCCTAACTCATTATTGACAGGAGTTGAAACCTTTGCATGAGTAGAAAAGGTGAAGTCTTTGGAATAGCATGGCTGCCTAGACAGACATTCTCAGGGACATTTAGGTGTCATTTATGGAACTCTTTGCCAGGTAAGGATTCTGATTCAGGCATTAGCATTGACTTTCAATCAAAAAAAATATTTTAAAATAAACTCATTACTTTGCCCACAGTGAGTGGACATGTGAAACCAGTGAGGGATCAGAAGAGGGGAGAATGAACCCCTTGGTATGTTTATAAATGAAAAGCATGAACATGTATGCTTTTCTTCCTGGTACCACCACTTCCTGCTACTGAGTGCCCTTGTAAAGTGAGATCTTGAGCCCACAGAGAATGGGGAGTTGGGAAAGCTAAGGGAGAAAGCATCAGAGGTAATTTCTATGGTATGCCCTCATTATAGATTAAGATAACAACAGCAGCAACCATGGATGAAATTTAGGCAGTAGGCTTATGCAAATCCATAGAAAAGCACCTGCCCTGCCTCATTCCACCAGCGTGGTAGACCTTGATGTCTCTTTCAGCTTGTGTAGGGTTTTAAAAAATGAATGAAGCAGGCACCTAGTGTAGACAGAGGAATGATACCTTTGGAGTTTGGTCACTGTAAATGTGCTTTTTGTTTCCTGGGCTCTATTCTTTGCCATTCTCTTTTTGCTCTGGATTTCCATCCTGTGGGTCGGCACTGTCCTTCACAGCCAAAGGAAGCACTGCCAGCTCCCAGCTCTGCCGTCTTATCATTGCCCTAGTGGTCGGCTTCCTCCCTCTCATCACCTTTTCACCACCCTGAATTATATGCTTAGGTTGTCATTTTTGAACTTTAGGAAAGCTCCTTGCTGCATTCCACTCCCCTGCCCCCAGCACCCTGTGTTTACAAGCCCGCCACCAGCTTAGTCTTCATGGTTCAATTACTGCAGAAACATGCGTAGCTATCAGGACTATTTATAACTATTTGTCAAACGAATAAATTAGCAAGCTAAGAAAAAGAGGGACATTTCCACAGGTTTTTTGTGTCTTGGTGGTGCTAAGTAGAAAGCAGGGCTCTTCTGAAGTTCATGCTATTGCAGCATGAATGGAGTGAGAAATCCCTCCGATACCAGGATACCACATCCAGGGTGTAAAATGCTTTTTCTGGTATAGACTCAGTGATGCTGGTGAAGTGTGTGAGGTGAGGCTCTCCTGTCCCTGATCAACTACAGCCACAAAAAATAACCCTTTGGTGCCAACACACTATTGTTATTAAAAAATAATAGCAACTTGCAGCCAACTTGGGCAAAGGAAGTGAAGGAGTAGACTGAAGGACTTCATCTAAATTTTGGATCTATGGCCAGAAGGTTGTTGTTGGAAGGAGATTGGTTTTTATTAGTCATTGAGTTTGCACCAGTTTTTTTTTTTTTAATACCAGTTCACCTGGATACTTAATAGAATTGTTGAACTTTACCATTTATGAAGCCCAACTGTTGAGGCTTTGGTCTATTACCCAGTTTAATCCTCTGTAGAGAATTCTTAGCAGGCTGCTTTGTTCATGCGATAGGAAGGAATAGACCTTGGAATCCTCCCTGAGGATCCTCCCCAAGCAGAGACACTTGGTCTCGAACGCTTCCCGTTTGATGCTTTACCACACCGTTTTGGAGGGGCTGCAGAGGGTTTTCATCTTTCTATGATGTACGGACAAGATTTTCATTGCCAGAGCAAAAAAGAATCAATGATCCTATGAGAAGTACGTCTCCCGATTGCTGTAGTAGATGAGTGCTTCCCCCTCTCTAAATAATGTATGAATGTATTAAATTGGAATAACCCTAAAAATAATTCTTTTTGATGGAAATTCTATTAGCAATACCTTGGTGTTTAACATTGACCAAGGGCTTACAGGGCAGTGACTGTGGCATGAAAGGACCTTGTGGTCCAGTGTGGCATGCTCATTACCTGGTTCAGTCTGGAGTGGTAGGTCCCAGGGAGCAGGTTTGGAGGAGGTGATACGCAGTCACTGAGATTCTAGTATCCTGCTGTTTCCTCCCTAATGCCCTCCGGTTAGTGTTAATTTTAAGATAGATGATAGATAGGTAGATATATGATAGATAGAAAGGTAGATAGATAAACAATAGAAAGGGAAAGAGAGAGAGAGAGAGAGGGAGGGAGGAAGAGAGGAAGAGAGAAAAGAGTTTTTTATTCATTCATTCAGTAAATATTTTTTGAGGGTTTATCATATGTGGCTCAAGGATGATGAGGAAAAAATTGTACAGTTTCTGGCCTCATCTTTTTTAAACAAAAAATTTTCCTTTTCTATTTTTAAAGTTTTGGTAGATAGATAGCAAGGAGACAAAGAAAGTGTGTCCTGGTCCTCGGTACAGAGTGTCCATGAACACTGTCTAGTAAAAGTGTCGTCCTACAGTTCCATTCCTTGCTCACTGTGTGATCTTGAGCAAGTCAATTAACCTCTTGGCCACAGTTTCTTAATCTGTTTGTGGCAGTCAGGGGGCTGGGCCAAGCAGATTTCTGTCCTTGAAAGAACTTGCCATTCAGCTGCCATTCAGCTGTAAGGAATGCAGTGAGCTGACAGCCTCCAGCTGTTCATACCTTCAGGCTAGGCCTCCACTTTCAAGCCAAGGCCACGTTCTCCCCTGCAGCCCCCAGTCAATGGCTGAGCCTGGATCAGCCCCAGCTGACCACCTGCTTCCTCTTCCCATTACCTTCACATACATTAACTCCCCGATCCCCCATCACCACCCCCAGCTGAACCTCTTGCACCCCTACCTCCTTCTGAGCCTTTGCTTCCAGAGGACCTACTGACACTGTTGAAAAGATGAGTGGGGTAAATATCTGGTACATGGGGTATATGTATAGATATACAAACACATACGCATTCACTTAACACAACCCACACATGCATTCGTTATTCATCTTTCCATATTAAGATTTTTCAATAAGATGGGAGTGTGTTCACGGTATTACAATGATAAGGTCCAAGTTATGAGAATAGTGTTGCAAATGGAGTAAAAGTTAGAGTAGAAAAATCTTCTTGAGAGTTTCTTTGGAGGGTGAAGAAAGGGTCAATTCAAGGACAGAGGATATGTGGAAAAGCCTGACAGTATTTGGAGCCGTGGAAGTGGTTACATGGTAGGAATTGTACTTGTGCACTTGCTTCTGTGACTGTAATCATTTAATTTCTGGTCAGTAAAGGTCTGACTATAACACTTTTACTCTTAACACAGAATTCTATTGGCTTTTGAACATATTGAATACCTCCTATTTTTAGAGGACAGTTCATCACTCCCTTTGTTAGACTTGACGCGGAGATCTCATGCAATGTGACAGCTGTGTCTCTGGCTGCCTCACAGACCCCCGTTCTGACTAGGTGTGTGCAGTGGACATCACAGAATAGCAATCAAAAGCAAAATGGAAAAATAGCCAAGCTACATTCTATTTTAAACTTTGAATCTGTGATAATCTGTAATTAAAAGAAGATTCATTTGGTTATCTTCAAAGGTCATTATTGTAGGCATTATGTTCTTCCACCTTACGTGGTGATGGATGAAGGAAACATGCCTTTTTTCTAAACCAGAGCAAGTATAAGAGGGATTTTTTTTTTTTTGGTAGCATTTAAATGATTCTTTGTCATACCATAAAATTCTCCGCTTACCTAGCTTATGAGATGCTTGTGGTTATAAGGTTGATGATTACATGATTTCTCCTGCACTTTGAGCACAAGTCATTTGTTTTTGGTTTGAATAAGGTGAAGCCCAGAACAGGGTAAGGGCCAAGCATGGTACAGAGTAGCAGAGACGATGCATAACTTATCGTTCTTGAGCTGGTCTCACGATCCAAGTAGAACTGGATAAATCATTAATGGTATAGAGCATATCTTGAATTTTAGAACTGAAACATCCTTGAAATGAGTTAGAACATTTTTTGGTCTCTCCTGATTACTACCATATTTGACACATTTGTATCTCTCTGATTTTAAGTTCTCAAAAAAATAAAAGTAAAAATACAGTGAGTCTCTTTTCGATGATGATTCATTAAAAGAATGAATCTCAGTAACTGAAACCTCATCATCTCGTTAAAACCTGATAATCTCACAGTGTAAGTTGGGTTTTGCTACAGAAACAATTATGCAAAATAAGTTCTCCATTTTCAGGACTGGGACCATAAAGTCTGGAATACTGGCCCCCAATTTTAAGTATCTTAATCCATTAATTGCCAAGAAGATATTTAAGTGGAAATAGTAGTATAAACAGAAGAATTAAAACACAATCATCTTTGGTTCCCAGCTGTGTAGTTGAATGTGAGTTGTAACGATTTGAAATATTTAATATTAACTACTTTGATGCATAGTTTCCATACAAAATCTGGCCTTGAATTAAGATTTGATGGAGAAGCTGGTGCTGATCTTCTGCCTCGATGTCTCCTGAGCAGGAATTTATTCCTTTAGACCAATGTCTTGCACACTGGAGTAACCAGTTTGTGTTATCACCACCATTTTGTCATCTGTTCTGTAGAAAACTAAAAAAAAAAAAAAAAAGAAAGCTAATTTTCAGGCTTGTCACTCCATTTATATCCATCAACACTTAAGAAAAATATTAAAAATCTGCCCAGTATGTAAACAGATGGTAATCTTTTAACTTCCTTTTGAATTAAAAAATCTATTATTAGTGGTTTTTGGCTCAGTAAAGTTTTTTTGGTAATTATCCATTATTTTCTTTTCATTCCATCTTATGAAAAAAACAGAGCTGGAACGTGTCTCTGTACCTAGTGGAAAACACACTGCATGATTTATTACATTGCTGTTTAACAGCAAAGGCAACATTTCACAGACCAACCGCCTCTTTCAAGAATCCTAAAAGACCACTGAGAAAATCTCTTTTGTCTTGAGAAATAAAAAATGGATAAAAAGATTAGGGAGTCTTCACGTGTCTTTTTTTTCTTTTCTTTTCTTTTCTTTCTTTTTTTTTTTTTGCTAAGATACCTGTCAGAAACCCTACATAACTTGTTCCCAAGCTGTGCCTGGATCTATGCTCTCAGCTGTACTATCTGCCTTTCTGCTGGGGGCTGGCTCCAGTTCTGTTCAGACCCCTGTCTGCCTTAGTGAAGCTCAGCCACTTTATTGCGTTGGATCCTGGGAACACAGCTCTATGCCCCTCTGCCCAAGCTTAATTATTGTCCATGGTTTGGAATGTATAATAATGTCTGATGGAAAATGATCCATTAGGCTTCGAAGGACATAGCGGGCGGAGGAATGAGGGAATTCAGGGGAGGGAGAGGATGACTTGTAAGGCTCTAAGCACCAGCCTAACCAGCAGATACTGGTATTTAAACATGCCTTCTTATATAACCTTGGGATATGATGGGTAAATTCTAGGGGCTTATACCTGCTAATATCAGACATTTATTAGATTGATTTTTGTCTTCACGTGTCTTGAAAGAATGAGTGAGTGAGTGAATGAATGAAACAGCTTGACCTAAGCGTGAAGCGTGATGGGTCCTAAGCGTGAAGCATGATGGGTCCTAAGCGTTGTGCTCTCTGTTTCCCGATGCAGAATTTAAGAAGAGGATTACCTCAGGTTCCTTACTTCAGTCTCTATGGAGACCAAGAAGGTGCTTATGAACATCCAGGCTCCAGCCTTTTCCCTGAGGGTCCTAATGACTATGTCTTCAGTCATCTTCCACTCCACTCTCAGCAGCAAGTGCGAGCTCCTATCCCCATGGTGCCAGTTGGTGGGATCCAAATGGTTCACTCCATGCCGCCGGCCCTTTCCGGTTTACACCCTCCACCCACATTGCCTCTGCCAATGGAGGGCTCTGAGGAGAAGAGAGGAGCTTCAGGGGACTCCTTCGCCAAGGATCCCTATGTGGTTCCTAAGCAGCATGAGAAGCGATCTCCTCACGCTCTGCAGTCATCTGGTCCACCTAGCACACCCTCCTCTCCTCGGCTACTGATGAAACAGAGCACTTCAGAAGACAGCCTGAATGCAACAGAGCGGGAACAGGAGGAAAACATACAGACTTGCACAAAAGCCATCGCCTCCCTCCGGATTGCCACAGAAGAGGCCGCTCTGCTGGGGGCAGACCAGCCAGCCCGGGGGCAGGCGCCCCATCAGAAACCCTTGGAAAGTGCACATGTGAGCATTAGACACTTTAGTGGACCTGAGCCAGGTCAGCCCTGTACCTCAGCTACCCACCCTGACTTGCATGATGGTGAAAAGGACAATTTTGGTACATCACAGACTGCATTCGCTCACTCCACGTTTTACAGCAAGAGTTGTCTGGATGACAAACAGTCGGGCTTTCAAGGCAGCAAAGAATTACCCTCAAGCACAGTGGAAGACAAGGAACCTTCGTCAGAAAAGAGTCAACTACATTGATCTAAGATGCATGGAGACTTTCATTTCCACATTTTCCCCTTTGTTTTTGTTTTTGTTTTTCTAGAAATAGAGGTAATCAAGTTTATAGCATGCCTGTCCTAAGTTACAGTAGTTTGCTATTATATATACTTTTGTTATATCAAAAGAATTAGGTAAATTAACAAGTCATCATGAGCCTGACCAAAACAAAATTTGAAATTAACCTATTGGGTCTGGTACTTTTAAAATTGTACAGATGTTTGTGCCTTTTCTTTACTTTGCTTATATTCTTATAAGCATTTTTTAGCAGTAATTTGTACATATTTTAGAATTTGTGTATCTGCTTTGTAATAAATGTAATTTCTTTCCTTTTTTGGACACTTGGATCTAAATGATGTAAAGCAAAACAGCATCAATATATATGTGAGGTTGCACTAAAACATATTTTTATATGATTAAAACTGAACAGCTTTTATGTACAGCTCTGATTCTGTAATACTAATATTTATTTACTTTGTTTCATAAATTGTACATTTTTTCTTAATGTTGTGGATTGCTTTTCTATGTGAAGCATGGGATTTACTGTTGCGTAACTAGAACAAAAATGTATATTGTAAACAAGATATTTAAACTAGAGTATCTTATTCTGCACTTATGCATTAGTTTAAAAAAAAGATAAAGGATGTATCAGTCAGTTCTTAACTCTTGTAAATTTTTTTGTCTCTTGTTTGCTGGATTGACTATAACTTAAGTGCTGATTGTGATTTTAAACTGATAGTACCGTAAAGCATTAAAGTAAACAATGTGCTATTGTGAGTTTTTTCAAAGCTTTATAAATCAGTTATAAATAATATTAAAAGTATTTGGTCTTATGTGAACATGTTGATCTATATACTCATCTAAATATATGGGAAAACATTCCACCCCATGTAAATATGTACAAGTGCATCACTGGTACAATTTTATGTAACTCAGTTGGACACTAGGTTGCCACAGACCTATGCTAGGGTGTCTTTAAAAATTAAAGTGACAAAGCACATGGGACTGTTTTGAGCTTGGTTATCGGCCGGCCCGGTGGCTTGGCAGGCAGTGCTGTGCGCTGCCCATGGAGAAGACCTGGGCTTAGCAATCTCCTTGGTTCTTGCTGCACGAGATGGTGACTGGAACTAAGGCTACTACAGAGGGGTCGCGCTTGGACTGAGGGGTGGGTGTGGAAGCGGGGAAGGGCACGGAGACCTGCTCCCCAGCCCTTCCTGTCAGCCAGTCTGCACGGT
This sequence comes from Balaenoptera acutorostrata, assembly GCF_949987535.1. Lineage (NCBI taxonomy): Eukaryota > Metazoa > Chordata > Mammalia > Artiodactyla > Balaenopteridae > Balaenoptera > Balaenoptera acutorostrata. The sequence goes on from NC_080077.1 coordinate 22,560,208, forward strand.
AACAGGGGTGGCATCAGCTCTAGGGGAAGCCACTTGACCCTACTGCAGAGGGGAAGAGTGTCACACTCCTGGCTATCTCAGGGGGAACGGAAAAGAAGCTTTCCAGGGAAAAGAACTTGTGGGAGGATAATGTCTTTTGTACATAACATTTAGAATGGGCTTTGGTTAGCGTGGACGGTGGGCAGAGCCTTTGTAGGTTCAGAAGAATGGAAGGAAGGGAAGGGGTACAACACATGCGCACACACGCACGTGTGCGCACACACACACACACACACACACACACACAATCTGGGTTATCTTTGTGCTATATAGTGGATTATAATTCTGTGAAACCAAGTTTGTATATTGAATTACATTAAGGAGTGTTCTTTAAAAAGAGAAATAAATATACGATTACATGCTTGAGGTGTCTAGTTTTTATGTGTTGTTTTACATTTTAATTTCCCAGTTTTGTTGCTGCAGAAATTTTGAGGCTACCAACATACCATCTGTGCTTTTAATTGCTAGGCTCTGCCTATCCCGAGGTGTGCAGAGTATGAACGCTTTTAACATGTGAGAAGGCAGTCACTGGCTTCCATATGTCATCCGATTAGAACAGAGAGTGGTCAACACAGTGCGAGCTCTAGAAATGGGGTCCTCAGAACCTGGGCATGGGAATGGGTATCTGAGAAGAGTCAAGAATAAATCAAATGATCATTTCCCCTTCTGCTTCCCTCTCAGTATGCATACATGTCTGAAATTCCCCCAGTGGGGAAACCTCTTTATTTTTGCTGAGGTGACTGAAGGTAAAAACCAACTGAAACAAATACACCATAATACATCCAGAAATCATTGTTCTCTCATTACAAAAAAGTAGAACCTTCTTAATAATGGAAATAGCTCATTAAAGGTCAAACTCTATCAGTATTTTCATTCCAAAAATCTCAAATTGGTGGGTTTACAACTTACCTATTATGTTTTATGAGCCAGACTGTCTTTTTAAAACTGTGTTTTACAAAGGTGAATTAAAGGCCACCACAGCCAGCCTAATATCTGTCTCTCACAGACAATAATCCTTGCAACATTTGGTTGCATAGGGTGATTTGTGTGTCTTACTCCTCACTGGGGTGTGTGTGTGTGCATGTGTGTGTGTGATCCCTGGCCAAATCAAATACTCTTCTTCCTCTATCTAACTCATTTCATGTATTCACTTGTTCATAAAACAGTTTTTGAATGCCTACTATGAACTGGGTACTATAATTGGCATTTAGGATGAATAAGAGAGTATTCCTACCATCAAGGAGCGCAAATAAAGAGGAGAGATGTATATGTGAGTAAATATATACAGTATGCTGTTAGTGCTAAAATAATGGTGCATTTTGTGGGTTTTGCAGTCACAAAGGAGAGAGCAATCACCCTGCTGAGAATGAAAGGAAGCATGGAGCAGGCTTGGAACTGTTACAGATCAGGGTTCTTGGCCTTCTTAATCAATGGAAATTGATCAGAGGCCAGACAAGAAATTCAGGCAAGGCTTTATTGGGACCCCTTCTGCGCAGGGGGCAGCAAGAACAAGCAACAGTTTCCCTTGCTTGCTTGCTCACTGAGGGGGAATGAGCTGGTTCCTTATGTGAGGTGAGGGTACGTGCAGGTCCAGGGGTCGGGCTGGAATGATGGCTCAGGTTGTTTGCTCCCCTTTTGGTGGTGTTGTGTGCAGGGGTCATGCGCAGTACCCTGCTTTTGCTCCCGGCTCTTCAGAAGTGGCCGTTGGTCTTTTTGGTCTCTTTTTTTTTTTTAAAGGATTTTCTTATTTATTTATTTATTTATTTATTTATTTTTGGCTGTGCTGGGTCCTCGGTTCGTGCGAGGGCTTTCTCCAGTTGCGGCAAGCGGGGGCCACTCTTCATCGCGGTGCGGTGACCGCTCTTCATCGCGGTGCGCGGGCCTCTCTCCATCGCGGCCCCTCCCGTCGCGGGGCACAGGCTCCAGACGCGCAGGCTCAGCAATTGTGGCTCACGGGCCCAGCCGCTCCGCAGCATGTGGGATCCTCCCAGACCAGGGCTCGAACCCGTGTCCCCTGCATCAGCAGGCAGACTCTCAACCACTGCGCCACCAGGGAAGCCCTGGTCTCTTTTTTTTTTTTGAATTTTATTTTATTTATTTTTTTATACAGTAGGTTCTTCTTAGTCATCCAGTTTATACACATCAGTGTATACATGTCAATCCCAATCACCCCCAATTCATCACACCACCACCCCACCCCGCTGCCACTTTCCCCCCTTGGTGTCCATATGTTTGTTCTCTACATCTGTGTCTATTTCCACCTTGCAAACCAGTTCATCTGTACCATTTTTCTAGGTTCCACATATATGCGTTAATATACGATATTTGTTTTTCTCTTTCTGACTTCACTCTGGATGACAGTCTCTAGATCCACCCACGTCTCTACAAATGACCCAATTTCGTTCCTTTTTATAGCTGAATAATATTCCATTGTATATATGTACCACATCTTCTTTATCCATTTGTCTGTCAATGGGCATTTAGGTTGCTTCCATGACCTGGCTATTGTAAATAGTGCTGCAATGAACATTGGGGTGCATGTGTCTTTTTGAATTATGGTTTTCTCTGGCTATATGCCCAGTAGTGGGATTGCTGGGTCGTATGGTAGTTCTATTTTTAGTTTTTTAAGGAACTTCCATTCTGTTCTCCATAGTGGCTGTATCAATTTACATTCCCACCAACAGTGCAAGAGGGTTCCCTTTTCTCCACACCCTCTCCAGCATTTGTTGTTTGTAGATTTTCTGATGATGCCCATTCTAACAGGAGTGAGGTGATACCTCATTGTGGTTTTGATTTGCATTTCTCTAATAATTAGTGATGTTGAGCAGCTTTTCATGTGCTTCTTGGCCATCTGTATGTCTTCTTTGGAGAAATGTCTGTTTAGGTCTTCCGCCCATTTTTTGATTGGGTTGTCTGTTTCTTTAATATTGAGCTGCATGAGCTGTTTATATATTTTGGAGATTAACCCTTTGTCCATTGATTCATCTGCAAATATTTTCTCCCATTCTGAGGGTTGTCTTTTCATCTTGTTTGTAGTTTCCTTTGCTTTGCAAAAGCTTTTAAGTTTCATTATGTCCCATTTGTTTATTTTTGTTTTTATTTCCATTACTCTAGGAGGTGGGTCAAAAAAGATCTTGCTGTGAATTATGTCAAAGGGTGTTCTTCCTATGTTTTCCTCTAAGAGTTTTATAGTGTCGGGTCTTACATTTAGGTCTCTAATCCGTTTTGAGTTTATTTTTGTGTATGGTGTTAGGGAGTGTTCTAATTTCATTTTTTACATGTAGCTGTCCACTTTTCCCAGCACTACTTAATGAAGAGACTGTCTTTTCTCCATTGTATATCCTTGCCTCCTTTGTCATAGATTAGTTGACCATAGGTGTGTGGGTTTATCCTGTTCCATTGATCTATATTTCTGTTTTTGTGCCAGTACCATACTGTCTTGATTACTGTAGCTTTGTAGTATAGTCTGAAGTCAGGGAGTCTGATTCCTCCAGCTCCGTTTTTTTCCCTCAAGATTGCCTTGGCTATTCAGGGTCTTTTGTGTCTCCATACAAATTTTAAGATTTTTTGTCCTAGTTCTGTACAAAATGCCGCTGGTAATTTGATAGGGATTGCACTGAATCTGTAGATTGCTTTGGGTAGTATAGCCATTTTCACAATATTGATTCTTCCAATCCAAGAACATGGTATATCTCTCCATCTGTTTGTGTCATCTTTGATTTCTTTCATCAGTGTCTTATAGTTTTCTGATTACATGTCTTTTACCTCCTTAGGTAGGTTTATTCCTAGGTATTTTATTCTTTTGTTGCAGTGGTGAATGGGATTGTTTCCTTAATTTCTCTTTCTGATCTTTCATTGTTAGTGTATAGAATGCAAGAGATTTTTGTGCATTAATTTTGTAGCCTGCAACTTTACCAAATTCATTGATTAGCTCTAGTAGTTTTTGGTGGCATCTTTTGTTCTTTTTGTATCTTCTTGTCCATAATTTGCCTCAACTGTGCATGCACACAGTTATTTTTAGGCCCTTATAGTTTCTTTGTATTTTGTTGCTCAAGGAGACATTTGTCCAGGTGTAAGCACAGCAGCAAAGGGTCCCAGGTCTCAGCCTGTCTCAGAACAATTTATTGACTTACTCGTTCAATAGATAAATTTCATCATGTACTCTGGGACACTGTTCTGTGTGCTGGGTGCATGGTACTGCACAAAGCACAGCAAGTCTTTGCCTCCATTTTATATTCTGGTAGAGGTGAGGCATAAAAATAAAGTGGAAAATGGCATGTTAGATGATCCAGGTTGTGTAAAGCTGTGAATGGGGGAAAAGCCAGATGTATTATAGCTAGCTCCCTGAGTCTATGACAGGGTGGACGTGGTTAAGCTAGAAAGGTACGTCAAAGCCCAGTTTCCTAATCCAATCCAAGGAGCGTGGATCTGGCCCTGTAAGCAATGAGGAGCTGAGGTAAGGGAAGACTGAAGCAAGAAAGTATATTGCCATTGTTAGTGTTGTTGTTATTATTCAGAGAAAAATCAATGTGACAGCAAGGAAGATAATGGATTTGAGAAAGAGTGGAGGCAGGGAGACCAACTGGGAGAATTATGAAGCTATGTCACTTCCCTGGAAATAAGGGCAGCAACAATCCAAACAGACAATGGGGTCATGGAGATAGAAGGGACAGTTTACTTAATGAAGAGGAATTGATCATAACTAGTGACTGATTTGGCATCAGGGAGAGAGAGATAGAGGGGGTAAAGACGACTAGAGTTTTAACCTGGGCTGTGGAATGAGGTGGTCTTGTTAACCAAGAAAAAGAGTGGGTTTATATTGCATCTGGAGATGCAGGTAAGGAAATGAGGTCCCTACAGTAGTTCAGAAGGAGGAGGTCAGTCTCAAGAAAGGGCCAAGCTGGAGACTGGTTTGTCTATTCTTGTCATTTACTGGTAGCTGAGAGCACTGAATTGGATGAAATCACTCAGGGTGTATGTGTACAGAGGGGTAGAAGAGGAAGTTTGAGGACTCTCACAGGAGAGAAGTTAATTCATGACACACAATGGATGTCTTAGGGCATCAGGGCTTACCCTTCTTGTGGAACCCTATTTGTAAAGGGATGGACTGTGGTATGTTTTCCAATTCAACTCAAGCCCAGTCACGGAGTCAAACCTGGCTTTCCAGAAATTATATATTGAGTATCACAGCACAGCATAAAATTCTCTCAAATTGTACTTGAGATGTGGCGGGTCCAAACTGATAGGTGCTGTAAATGTAAAATATGTGCCAGATTTTGAAGACATAGCAGAAGGAGGAGGCCAAATATCTTTTATAATTTTTCATATGAATAACATGTTGAAATGATTAAAAGTTGGATATAGTAAGTTAAATAAGTTGTTATTAAAATTGATTGCCCACATTTCCTTTTCTAAATGATGGTCCAGAAAATTGAAAATTACATATGTGGCTGATTGTATTTCTATTAGTTGATGCTAAAGAGAAGATAGATCTGAGGGGATAAGAAGGGAGACTGAGCTTAGCTCGGAGGCTATTTCCATAATTGAGGTAGGAGATGATGGTAGCTTGAAATAATGTGGTAGTAGTTGGGTTAGAGAAAAGCAGATAGCTTTGAAACACATGGCGGGAGAGAGGGGGATATCTGGAATTTATGGGAATGGGGGTTTATTGGATATAGGCCTCTCAAAAAAGAGAAGAGTCACAGATAATGCTCCTTTGCTAGCTGGTCACTATTGGGTTAAACATGAAGGCTTTTCACTATTGGTTAAACCCGGGTAGGGGACTTCACTGGTGCCACAGTCGTTAAGAATCTGCCTGCCAATGCAGGGGACACAGGTTCGAGCCCTGGTCCGGGAGGATCCCACATGCCGCGGAGCAACTAAGCCCATGTGCCACAACTACTGAGCCTGAGCTCTAGAGCCCGTGAGCCACAACTACTGAGCCAGCGTGCCACAACTACTGAAGCCCGCTTGCCTAGAGCCCATGCTCCACAACAAGAGAAGCCACCACAATAAGAAGCCCGCGCACCGCAAAGAAGAATAGCCCCCGCTCACCGCAACTAGAGAAAGCCCGCGCGCAGCAACAAAGACCCAATGCAGCCAAAAATACATAAATAAATAAATAAATAAATAACCCGGGTAGGGGGCATGTTTGGGAGAGTAATGGGCAGTTTGGTGACCCTGATCTCCTAAGTTTGAGGGCCCTGTGGGACATCCAAAAGGAAAGATGCAGGGAGCAACTGGATATGTGTGTCTTCTAATACTGTATCAAAAAATAATAATACCACTATCATTTATTTAAAGCCTATCATATGCCAGGCATATCTCATTTAACCCTCACATGTATTCATGGATAAAAATATATGCCAACATTTCCTTTCTTTTTTAGAAAAAACATACTCTATACTCGTGGTTCACAGCCACCCTCTTTTCCTAATACGTATTTTATTGTGCCCCTTTTATATAATATAATTGGCCTTTACATGTCATTTCAAAAATTTCAATATAATATCCTAACTGTATGTAAGGGAGAAATGGCAGGAACGTAATCTCTAATACAACTTTATTTCTTTATTCTTAGATAAATGCTCTTTAACTACTACAGTTAAAGGTTAGAGTAGAAGATCTAATGAATATTTTGGTACTTGCACCTCTATATAGATCACCAGGAATACGACAGCTACCAATGCAGGCTCATACCAGTGCGTCGTGTTGGGAACTCATGAACCACAAGTGGCATTGCCTCAAGGACATGATTTTCTGGAATGGTGAACAAATCTTGGAAAGTTCCAAAGAAAACATTTTTCTTGATATACATGGTAGTTGCCTTCCTAGAACAATTCAGTCTACAGTTAGTTCTGTTGTAAGACTGGCTTTAAAATTTGTTTGAAAGCAATTGATATATTAAGGAACAATCTGAACATAATACATTTGCTTATGAGGACTTTTTCAGTGAGAAACACCAGGCAAATCCAGAGAAGTGCACTTTGCTGAACGAGCCATGTAGGAATACACACATGTACATGCTAACACACTAAACACCTACCAGCTACCTCGTTTCACCACGCCTGCACACGTAGTGAATGGGGCTGTAATTTTCCGTCCAGTTTCACATAACCCTCCCTCCATCACTTCACAATAACTCACAAATGGCGGCTCTTCTGTTGCCCACTTCTACTAGCGAACTTTAGGTTTTTTTCCAGTAAAGTATTTATTGTAGTTCTTGTGTATTTCTTAACCATTTACCATGTATAAAACTGTGCTACTATTTTTACTGGGATCCCACCTTTTTATTTATGTCACTCATGAAGTTTTTGAGTATCGTGTCCCTTAACCCATTTTTCTCATAAGCCCTGTTGTTTTTATTTTTGCATAGCACAGTGATTTTTAGAAACACACGTCTTCCTATAGCAGAAATGACTTATTAAGGATCTACCCCCCCAATTTGTCTTTATAATAAAACAGATTCTAGATTCATATAGATCTAAATAGATCTTTCATTTTCATGAGAGTCTCCTCTGGAGGGACATCAGAAAGTTGTACAAAACTGTCCTACACATTGCTGGGACCCCAGTATACCAGAACCCGGTCTACTAAGTGCCAGTAGCTCCCTGCAGTAATGACACCCTGCAACCATAGCAGTAATTGACAAGCCTTCATACATTTTCCAAAATACCCTAGGTGTTTATGTGTGTGATACTGCCCCAGTTGAGAACCACTGGTCTGTTTCAAGCTGGGGGAAATAAAGATGAATAGAAATTCATCAGACAGAAATGTATTTATTTATTCTAAAAAGCTCATCCTCAATATCATGGAATCAAGCATTTTGAGTTTTATGTGTGAAACAATTTTTCAAAGCATTTGACAATTTCTGTAAGTCTATTCTGATTATAGTTGCTAACACATAAGTTCACCCATAGTGTGTTAAGAAGACTACTACTATTTGAGTCAATTTAAAAATAATGATGCCAATAACTGCTTTTTTACTACTTTGTGGCTGCTATTACTAAGATGATGAAGTTCAAATCCAAGTCATTTAGACACCAAGATCACTTCTATATCTATGACATTAGTGTAGTACATGCAGTCTCCCTATTACTATGTTTATTCAGTGTGATAACATAGACTTGTAAAATCTACTAGCAGGCAAACATCACTTTACATACACATTCAAAGATCTTCAAATTGACCTCTACCTAATAGATTCGTAAGAGTACTGCATTTCTTCATTCTCTTCACAAACCAAGCTGAATGCTCAAAGCTGCTCCCTATACATCTGTGCATTTTTGGTGTTCACCAGTTGAATTATCTGCTGTCGAATTTAATCCCAAACCAGTTTATGCAAGTTTTGTGGATTACTGAAGTTACATAATTTAAATGTCCCATAAAACTATGAAGTACGAATGCGACAAGCATAGAGTGCCTATATCTATGATGACTAAGTTATATGCTTTAGAAAGACTTAATAAAGATGAGTCACTAAAAATTTCCATTGAATTATGTGTGGTTGATGCAACTGTAAAAGATTCAAAAAATAAAATAAAAAATGATTCTTCCCTCCAACTGATTCTTGAATGTCTTTGAATTCTCATTCCTCTTTAAATAAATTAAAATTCAAATTTTAATTTATTGTGATTGGGTTTTACTTAAGCTACCTGATTAGATTTCCAACAACAGACTCATACTCAAAAGAAAGATAGCACACTATAATACGCTAAAAGATGGTAAATGTATGAGCATTTTTAACGTTTAAGTTAAAAGGAAATATTTAAAGATGTAATTGTGAAGTTTTTATGATCCTTTGACTTTTTAAAATTAATCAGTCAACTACAAGTTCTGGTTGCATTGTATAAGACAACTTACTATGCATGGCATTTCTAGAATTTGGCATGTGAGAACCAAACCACAACAACCAATAATGGAGTGTTCACAGATAGGGCAAATTATATAGATATAGATCATCATTTGTTTGTCCTTAAAACACTGAGAGTCCAGGATAAGTAAAAATAATATCTTTCATCTACCTTCCTGAACCAAAAACAAAAAAGCAAAGTCTAAGTAAAATCCCAAAATGATCCCATTATTAATTGCTTTCTCTTCTAACAACCTCTGTTTTCATATTAATCATCTTCTTTTTCCTGAGATGGACAAGAGAGATTAATTACCCTTAATTTAAAAATGCAAACATCACCACAGAAAACTTCTCTTCACATTCTTTGTCCATGAGTGAGATCTCAGAATTAAAATAACTATTTTGAGGCCAACCGGTAACTATAAACACCGAAGTAAACAAATCTTGCCTGGTGGGGAAAGATGGCAAGAATGAGCAGAAATGGTATTTTAGAATGCCAATTTCTTTCTTTCCAAACTTATATCAGGAAGACTTGCCGATTTTTTAGGTAAAGTATACACCATCCAATATTTTGAACATGGACGTGTTTAGGATAATCTATACCAGATCGCGTTCCTTTCATTTTTATTTTCTGTAAAGTTCCAGGGAAAAAAATTCTTTATTTGTTTTCTTAGTTATTTTAAATAAGGTGTCAAAAATCTCTAAGGAATGTAGACCTTGGAAAGCATGGGATGGTCCCAGAGCCAGCCCTTATACATCTCTCCATCCCACCTTTTTCCAGCAGAAGTGCAGTATTGCTTCCAGATTTGGGTGGACTCTGCACTGGGGGACACTCCTGAGAAGGTGGCAGGTAGAGTTGGAGTTGGAAGAAATGGCAATTAGGGGGTATTTATAAGAGGCGAAACATTAGTCCTACTCCTTGAAGGAACAGTAACAAGCCATTATCCTTGACACTATCAAACAAGATCTCTTTATTAAATTGGGAACATGTGGGTTTTCAAGGCACAGTTGTGTAACGTAGAACTCCTACTGCTTGTCTCTGTGCATTTCTTTCCGACTCAAGGTTTAGAATTGGGATGGCAGTATGAAGCATGCCAGCCTCCTCAGCCCCTTCCCAGCCCTTGGAGGATGTCAACAGTCAAACTTGTCCTCTTTCTCAACAGGCAGCATTGTGCAATATCAGCAAGTTCAAATCTGTGCTTTGCTACTTCCCAGCTATGTGGCCTTGGGTAAGTTATGGGAGGCTAACTGCTGGAGAATACAGCCCCCAAATTTCAGGGGCTGGACACACAAGCTGCCTGTTGGAAACTCATGGAAAGTTTACTAGATCAGCAGGTAGCGTTCCTTTAAGCAATGATTTAGGGCAGGCTTGGTAAACTAAGGCCTGTGACTGAATTTGGCCTGCTGCACTTTTTTTGTACAACCAATGAGCTAAGAATAGTTCTTACATTTTTAAATTACCATATTTTAAATGGTTATAGTCGTATCTACATAATACCTTCAATTCTGCTTCTTGGTCCTCAAAGGTATTTACTCTTTGGTATTTACAGAAAAATTCTGCTTGATCTCTCCTTGATTTAGGGACCTAAGCTCCATCTATCTATGGCTCCACCATATGTAACAGGAGGCTTCCAGAGTCCATTCATTAATCAAGAAGGATGGTTGGTACATGGGAGGATTTAATGATCCAGGCCCAGCAGTGCTACACACCATCCCCCAACCATGTTCTCACAGCCAGGACTCAGTCACTTGGCCACACCTAGCCTCAAAAAAGGCTGAAAAAATGTAGCTCAGCTGCCTTCTCAGGAAGCAAAAGAGAGGAGATGGATAATAGTTCGCTAGTCTCTGCCACAGCAGATTACTTAACTTCTCTGTGTTTCTGTTTCAACTTGTGCGAAATGGGAATAAAATTTTAAAGAGAATTGAATGAACAGGGCCTGGAACAACACAAATGCTGTGTAAGTGTTTACTGTTATTTCTCTCGGCCTACAGGTTAGAAATCTCGATTTCCTTCTTGACATCTCCTTTACCCCACGTGCAATCAATCACCATGTCCTACTGATTTCTAATATCTCTCAGATGTCCCCTCTCTTCTCCACTATGCCACTATTGTAAAATATAGTTTTACTGTTATTGAGGTACAGCAAGGCCAAAGGTTCAGGAGACAATTGCCATTGAAAAGATAGTTTGTTATACTCACAGATCCCAAGAGGAAGGGGCATACCACTCCATGGGGTGGGGGGTCACACAGGGAAGCACCAGGGTTTGTCAGGAGGCAGAGGGAGAGAGAATGTAACATGGCAGAAGCCTTTATTGTGGTTTCCAATGGAAGGGATGGGCAAGGCAGGGTAAACAGGTTTAGGTTTAGCTGGTTGAATAATTTCAGTGGGCTCTAGGGCTGTCTGGTTGTCTGGTACCTGGTCTTGGGGTGATTAGGGCAGGTGGATAGTGGCCGAGATTGTAAGAGCTTGATAAAAAAAAAAAAAAAAGACAGTTGGGGGTATGGGCTCTGAATTGTTTGGTTTGCATATAAAGATATGCTTGATGGCCAGTTGTTTACAATCTCTAGGAATTAGCTAATCCTGGGGAGGGCAGTCCCTCCAGGGTCAGCCAGGCCCTAGATGCCCAAGCATCAGAATATAGAAAGTGAGAAGACTCAGACACTATCCTCAACTGGATGACTTGCAATATTCTTCCATCTCTCTTACCCTTGTGAATAAGCCTCCCTCGCTGCAGGCAGAGTGACCTTTTGAAAGCCCACATTTGATTGTGTCACTGGCCAGCTTAAAATGATGCAGGGTTTCCCAATGCCCTTGGGAGGAAGATCAAAGTCATTCACATCACTATAGTGCCCTAGTGTGCAGGCTTCTCTTCTGGTCTCTTCCGCACTTCTCGTTCCCTGGGCTCTGTGCTTCAGGCACACGGGGTACATCAGTTCCCCCAAAGTGCCTTGTTCCTCCACCTACTGGGCCTTTGTACTTGCTCTACTTTCTGCCCGAAAAGCTCTTCCTTGCTCTGTGCTTTTGCCTCCTTCTCTGTTCAACACATGCTTCAAATTTCACCCCAGATTCACTTCCTCAGAAATATTTGCATGACCCCCTGACACACACATGCATTGTGTGATTAATTTCCTGGGGGCAAAGTGGCAAAGTTGATAAATACTAACTTTTGGAGTCTGACTAAATGGATTCAAATCCCACCTTCATCATTTCTCCCCGTTTGACCTTAAATAAGTTATTTAATCACTCTAAAACTCAGTTTCCCCTCTCATGGCATAAGGATAACAACAGGAACATTCTCTTGGGCTTCTTGTTAGGATTAAATAAGATAATACACATATAATGTTTAATAATTTCTAAGACTTAAGTGTTTCATATTAAAATTTCCTATTAAGCCTCAGAATTTTTTGTAACCTAGAATTCTTGCCAGCTACTAGCAATTAGTCAGGATTCAAATTGAGACCATTTTCATATCCCTGATTAAGAGAATGGTTTGTTAATTAGTATCAATCACTTCAGAAAGTTAATATAAGCTAATTAATAATTTAGATACTGCTATGGAAATGACATTTGCTCACCACGGGCACCAAAATGATTTTTTTGCTTATCTACCATGACATATAACAACATTCTTTTTATTAACCAAGAGTTCTACATACTGAGAATACAGAGAAAATAATTAAACATAACATATGATGGAAACAAATATAAGGGTATCGTTATTAACTTGCCTTTTCTCACTTTCTGCAGACGAAATTTCATTTTTATCCCTGAATTCCTTCTAATAAAGTCTTACTTTCATTAGGGTGAAAGAGTGAGGTATGATGAATGTGTTCATATACTGGATTTGATCGATGGTTGCCCAGGGCTGGGAGTGGAGGGAAGGCTTAACTACAAAGGGTCAGGAAGGAATTTTTGGAGGTGATGGAATTGTTCTGTACCTTGATTGTGGTAGTGGTTATGCAACTACATACACTTGTCAAAATTCATGGTGTTATACATTAAAAAGGTAAATTTTACTCCATACAAATTATATCTCATTTTTTGAAAAAAGAAAGATTGGATTGACAATTTGGTGTTTTCTTAAGCTTAGGAAATGCTCGTGGCAACATTGGTCTTCCACTATTGAAGAGGTCAAGAGTAGTACATTTGTATATTCACAGAATCATGATCCAATGATAATTTCAAGTTTTAAAACTAATTACAAAATAGCTCAGTTATATGTAAGTGAACGTTGTCCTTGCCATGGAGACAGAGTATGGCATGCTGCAAAGTGAGAAACAGGGGAGGCAAATATACAAGACATAGCAACCAAAGGGGACTTCCCAGAGGCTACACTTCCACCTAAATGCATGGAACTTGGAAAAGTCTAGATTTTTTGTAAAAATGATGAGTGTATGCTTTCAATACCAAAATGATTTACAGCCTGCTAATTAAATCATGCTGAAATTGGAATTTCATTCTTGTTTTTGATGGGTAAAAGGGGTTTTATTATATTTGCTTGGCTCTCATCCCTAGGGAATCCAGAGAGTGAATGCCTTCTACAGAAACATATGGCTTCTTGGGAAGTATGAGTCATCAATTGAACCAGAGGTGTGGGAAAACAAAACCTTCTGAAACCAAACAAAACAAAAATGTTAAGAAGGTGGTTCCTATCCTGAGGCAGATGCTGTCATTGTTATTTCTAATGTTGTTCTTACTCCATTGAGGAGAACTTACCTCTGACAATCATGAGCTCTTTCTCTAGTTAAAAAAAAATGAATCTGTTTTAATCTTTGAAGGTGCAAAATCAGCCCTCTCTCTTCACTTTCCCTGGAGTGATCCTCTTATGAACAACTGATAGGTTATTTCTTGCATCTGTTAAACATTTATGAGCACTTTACTAGTTTCCGGGTATTGTACTAGATATTTGGAATTCAAGGACCTGTTACCAAGAGATTTTCTTACTACTATGCCTATTGGAGATTTTACATTAACTAGGTCAGCCTAATTTAATTTTTGGATTGAAAGAATTACTTTAAAAATGTTTCTCTTTATCCACTAGTACCTCTCTTAACTTCTCTATTATAACAATCTATATTTGATACTCACCAGTAACATAATATTTATCATTAAAATTCTTGTCACAAACTAGAAAAGCCTATATAATATGAATGAAAAACAAATAATTAATAAGTTAAGAATTTTAATTTCAAAGGTTTGGGTGCTCAGGCTTCCCTGGTGGCACAGTGGTTGAGTCCGCCTGCCAATGCAGGGGACACAGGTTGGGCCCTGGTCTGGGAAGATCCCACATGCCTCAGAGCAACTAAGCCCGTGCACCACAACTACTGAGCCTGCGCTCTAGAACCCGCAAGCCACAACTACTGAACCTGCGTGCTGCAACTACTGAAGCCTGAGCTCCTAGAGCCCGTGCTCTGCAACAAGAGAAGCCACTGCAATGAGAAGCCCGCGCACTGCAACAAAGAGTGGCCCCCACTCGCCGCAACTAGAGAAAGCCCACGTGCAGCAATGAAGACCCAACACAGCCAAATAAATAAATAAATAAATAAAAGAAAGAAATAGAAAAAAAATTTTAAAAAAAGGTTTGGGTGCTATAGGCACTTAAACATGTATCCATTTATTCAAAATTATTTCTTTAGGACTTACCATATGCCAGGTCATGTATTATATATCAGAGATATAGGAGTAAACATGGCGGATGAGGCAACTGCCCTTCTGAAATGTATGTCCCAGTGAGGTGTAATAAGTAGGTAAAGGAGTGAGTAACCATGGTTCGGTTCAGAGAGTAAAGTGAAATAGAGCAGCGTGACTGAGTATGGGCTCCTTCAGGAAGAGGTTCTCTGAGGACGTGACATCTGATAAAACACCTGAGCAATGAGACGGAGTGGCTGCATGAACAGGGAGGAAGAGCTTTCAGGTGGAGAGCGTGCAAGTGTGAAGCTCTGTGGAGAGAATGCCCTTGGACTCTTCTAGGAGCAGAGCGAGTGCTGGGTGGTGCTGGGCCACTGGGGGTTGCTGTGGCGGGTGAGCGGGACCAGCTGCGGTGAGGAGCAGGCAGAGGCTGGGCCGCTTCTCCGCTGCGGGCCAAGTGACGAAAGCTGGATTCACCCCGAATGCATGGGAAACAGCTGAAGTACTTTTAGCAGGACATTGAAAGGCTTTTAAGAAAATTTTATTTGGAAATAATTTCAAATTTACAGAAAATTTAGGTTAAGGAGTACAAATAATATCTCTATGCTTTTTACTCAGATTCACTTGTTACTAACATTTTGCTCAATTTCCTTCCTTTATTATTTACTATCTCTCTCTTTCCCAAAAACTTTTTTATCTGAACCGTTTGAGAGTAAATTGCATACATCATCATGACTCTTAAACTCTAAACACTGCAATGTGTATTTCCCAGTAAAAAGCTATTTCCTTATGTGAGGATTAATTTTAGCTGTCAACTTGACTGGGCCATGGGGTGCCCAGATATCTGATCAAACCTTATCCTAGGTCTGTGAGGGTGTTTTGGGTGAGATTAACATGTAAGTCAGCAGATGGCATAAAGCGGATTGCCCTCCCTAGTGTTGGTGGGCCTCATCCACTCAGTTGAAGGCCAGTATAAAAAACAATGGCTGACTCTCCCCCGAGTAAGAGAATTTTTCTTGCCTGATGGACTTTAAACTGGAACATTTTTCCGCTTTCAGATTCAAACTGAAACGTTTGTTCTTCCTGGGTGTTGAGCCTACTGGCCTTTGGACTGGAAGGCTTGCTGACTCACTCTGCAGATCTTGGGAGTTGCCAGCCCTCATAATTGTGTGAACGAATTCCTTATTATCTATTAACTATCAATCTATCTATCTATCATCTATTAATCTATCATCTATCTATTTCCTGTTAGTTCTGTTTCTCTGAAGAACCCTAATTTTCCTTACGTAACCACAGAACAGTTATCAACTTAAATAAAATTTAGCATTAATATAGTACCTTTATCCAAACTACCGTCTGTATTCCAATTGCATCAATGGAGACAGTGATAACCTTTAACAGCATTCTTTTTCTCTTCCAATACAGGATCCAATCTAGGATTACATATGTGCTTAGTTTTCATGTCTTAGTTCCTTTAATCCATAATAAATAGTTCCTCAGTCTTTGTTCTGTTTTTATGACTCCAGACAGGTTTGAAGCACGCAGTCTTCTACCTCCTATCCACACCATGCCCCACCACCCCCTTTTAATAGATCAATCTCCATTTTGGGTTTGTCTAACATTTCCTCATGATTAGATTTGGGTTAAGCATTCTTGGTAGGAATATCATAGAACTGATGTTTGCCCTTCTCAGAATATCCCATCTAGAGACACTCAATATCCAACTGCCTTGTTCGTGGTATTAATTTTAAGCACCCAGTCAAGAAGTTATCCAGTTGTCCATTGTATAGTTATTATTTTCTCCTTGCTACTAACAAATAACCACGCAGATATACTGATTCTTACCAAAATTTGCTCCCTAGACTTAGCATTTCTTGATGATTCTTGCCTGAGTTTCTCTTTACTGTGATGTTTGCAAATGATGATTTTCCATATCCAGTACTCACCCCGCATTTACAATATTCTACTGTTAGCAAGAGCCTCTCCTTCTTCTTCATTCTTTGATTCATTATTTATCATCAGTGTGGACTTGCGGATTCCTATTTTTTAATGGTTTATGGTTAATTACTGCCCTGAATTGTTTTATTTCTCAAATGGTCCCAGTGGGAGCTACTTCAAATTTTTCACTTTGTCCTTGTGACAAGTCCTTATCAATTTGAGGCAACATTTCCTCAATTTTTCACATAAAGGGAAAAATTGTATCTTACTGTATTTCCCTTACCTCAGCCCAGGAAACAATCATTTCTCTGAGATCCGTGATTCCTTTGAGTGGAGGTGGTGTCAGAAGTCAAGTTCTGGTTGCTAAATGTGCTCATTTTTCTTTTACTGGGAGTGTCGTTGCTCCAGGGTTCTTTCAGCAGATAGAACCAGGAAGTGTGTGTGTGTGTGTGTGTGTCCATATCCACACATGTGTATCAATACATACATATATTCAAACACATACACATTTTAGAAATCATGAGTCCATGTCAATGCCTCCAAATCTCATCCATTCTCTCAAGGTGTCTCCTGCCTTCAACAGAGTAATAAGAGGATGTCAAAAGCTCTTTCTGTGGGCAACTCCATAGACAATGTCCTCAAGGGTGGGCAAGCATGGAAGCAGGGAGACCAATTAGGAGCCATTGCAGCAGTTCAGGGGAGAAGTGATGGTGACTTGGACCAGGGTGAGGGAGGAATGGTCAGACTTATATTCTTCAGGTATAGACTGTACTGTAAGGACACGCTATGTTATGAGAGAAAAGGAGAGAAATCATGTATTACTCTGAGAGATTTAATCTGAGCTGTGGACATGACTCAATAGGCAGAATTTTCAGTGGCATTGATTTGACACTTAAAGTGCAGAAAAATGGCCTTTGTTAGTAGATCCCTACAGGATGTGGAAGTGAGAACATGATCACTGTGACCAAAGAAGTCCCCACAAACTTGGAGTCTATCAGTGGGAAAATATTTTAAAAGACTAACATTTAAATACTTCCTTTACCCACTTCAGGGAAGTGTTTGGGATACACAGATCCTCGAGAGGAGGCTGTTGGCTGAGGGGAATACGCGGATGTTCCCAATATGAACAAGTTCTGGAAGCAAAGCAAGAAAACCAGCCTGCTTTCCAGGTATTCCTTCAATTTATTTTTTAAAATTTATTTTATTGTGGTAAGAACACAACGGGAGATCTACCCTCTTCACAAATTTAAGTGTATAACACAGTATTGTTGCTTCTAGGAACAATGTTGTACAACAGATTGCTAAATAATTCCCTAACCTCAGAGTACATTCAAAGTACATTCCAAAGAGATTCCAAAGAAAGCAGAAATTGCATTGTCCACTGTTCTAAGAGTTGTATCTCCTAACTGTGACAGTCCTGGGGGAACAAGAAGATCCACTATCCTCCAAGAATATAACTACTTTCATTTCTTGTGTTTCCTTCAAGCAATGTTAATAGACACACAATTTCTACAATGAAGTCATCTTTGCATGCTTTATGATGTGTTTAACCCTCGTTTTCTGCTTTTATATCTATTGAAAATTATTATAGAGGCATTTTAATGTTTCTGACTATCCTGTTTGGGACTTTTCATGTCATCTTTTTATAATGTAGATATTCACTCTTGTATGCATCCTACCTCACTTCAGGGTGGGAATGCGTTTCAAGTCACAGAAAGAAAAATGATTAATAATTTATCTACTGATTCATTTGATCTTCTAACCAGACGCTGAGCTGTCAAATCTAAGCCCACTTTCTTGTCTGGGGAAGAACCCAAACACAGTTTGATCTGCTTCATTTACTATGGACGTTGCTCCCATGAAAGAAATTCCACAGCAATGGCCAGATAGGAACTTAGATGTAAGTTTATACATACACACAACAAGCCCAGGGAGGAAACCCAGCTATCCACGTTATCCACTGGAGTTCCAGTGGGTGATGACACCTGAAGAATAGCTTCTTGTCTGGTCGGTTTAGGACTGCCTACTCTACGTCTGGTGCAAAATTCCAATGGTCTTTCTAAAACCCGGAACAGTGCAGAATCTTGCTTATCTCTGAGGGCACAGGGGCCTGCGGAACCAGCACTTCCTGCACTACAGGAACAGGAAACACAGTGAAGATGATTTATTAAAGATGTTTCATCTTATAGTTTGTGCATCACTAAACCCCGCGATGGTCTGTGTGGCCGTTGGTCTCCTCTGCTTCCGGAAACATTAAGGTCTAGGATGTACTCACCAAGAAAACATCAAGAGAGATTCCCTGGGTGTGGAGTAGATGCTGACATGTTGACCTTCAATTACTTGAGAAACACGATTGGGGTTTACTGATATGAGGAGGAAGTTGAGGCAAAGGAAACAACACAAAACTTAAAGCCAATTGTTTTCAAACTGCAAAGTCTGTGGGAATGTGAGTTCATTCTTGTTTTCCCATTACAGCATTTTTCCCTGCATACTCCCCTCACTGTCCTTCCCCAGGAGATGATGTTTTATGAGGCAAGGGATTTTAACATTTATTCTAAGAGAATTCTATCAAACAGATCAAAATTTGAACCTCTAAATCCAAATTATCACACATACGGGAATAAAAAATAAAATTCTTACACTGGAGAAAAAGGACAGCAACTTGCAACTCACAGCCACTTTTTCTTGGCATTTCATTTGTAATTTCCTGGTAGCAGTTCTCAGTGAGGTGTTACCTGGAATTCTGCCAGATCAGTCTTACGCAATTTGTTACAATGACTGTAGGTCACAATCTTTAACTGTTGGCAGGTGTTCTGGGCTTGCCCTCACTTGAGGAGCCCCAGTTAATTCAGTTTGGTACAATTCTTGTCTGCTTAGTTCTCGAGGATCCTTTTATATACTCTCTGAACCAGAAAAATTAGTTAGCATGATCTCACACACCACTCAAATCCTCACAGGGCCTAGAGCGTTGATTTCCAAGAGCTGTGGGAATCTTTCAAGAGCTCTTCACATACCTCTATCTATTCTCAAAAGTATTTTCAATGGATCTGTGAAAATAAAAGGAATGTAATAGATACCAACATATTGTCAAGAGTTACCTGACCTGCTCCTATAACTGTGTGCATTAGTCTGCTTGGGTTGCTATAACAAAATATCATAGACTGAGTGGTTCAAACAACAGATACTTATTTCTCTCACTTCTGGAGGCTAGGAAGTCCAAGATCTAGGTTCTGGCTAATTCTCTTCCTGGTGAGAGCCCTCTTCCTGGCTTGCAGAAGGCTGCCTTCTCACTGTATATTTACATGGTAGACAAAGAGCTCTGGTGTCTCTTCCTCTTCTTACAAAGTCACTAATCCCATCATGACAGCCTTACCCTAATGATCTCATCTAAACCTAATTACCTCCTAAAGGATCCACCTGCAAATACCATCACATTGGGATTAGTGCTTTGACACATGAATTTTGAGGAAACACAAACATTCAGTCCATAACACTGTATGATTAGAGAATATAAATCCTGGAAGGAGCCTCGTTGAGTGTTGGATAAAATAACTTGACAAAAGAGTATCTGTCATCTGGGAAGGTAACCACCCTAAGCATTTATGGTTTCAAGAAGCTCAAGAGCAGTAGAACATTTTATTGCTCTTGGGTGAGAAGGTGTTGGGAGTTTCCCTGACATCCAGGGTATTCATTCAAAGTGCAGTGACAAAATACAGCTTTTACTGCAAAAGCTGTGCTTGTGACTCAACCCCCCGGGGAAGCTCAGCCCATGAGGCACCTTTTAGAGTTGTGTCTGCCCAAGTTTCAGGAGTGGAGGACCAAGAGAAAGGGATCCTCGTGCTAGTCATCTGGGGGGCGTCTGGCTCTCTCTTCTATTTAACCGACCAGCCCACTGACATGACTGAATTCTTGTAGTCTCCAATTGCCTCACACTTTGGTGATGAGCTCTGTCTTCTGGCTGCAATGTTGCCTCTCCCTCCAGGACTGCCTTCTTGCTCCTGAGAGGATGCCCCTTTAAGCTCTGAGTAGCCTCATGGTCATCCTCCAGACTGTGACTGGAGATTAAGAACAACAAAACCACCACGAAAAGATGTTGCTCATCCAATGTTCCCAATATTCCCTAGGTGGTGGTATTGTGATATCTTGGTTATTTCAGATTTTCATTACAACTAAGTCCAGCTATGATTTTCCTTCAGTTATCAAATATGCACTGAGTGGCAACTTCACTTTCATGTCATCCTGTCAGATATCACATATCATATTCATATCATCATATCAGACTGCCTACACCACTCTCCCATGCTCATACTAACTACAGCAAGTGACTATGTTATCTATTCTGATGTGCTTGTTCATCTTTTCTTTTTTTTTTCTATTCTATTCCTTTAATCCTTTTAAATTTTATTTATTTAGTGTTTATACAGGAGGTTCCTATTAGTTATCTATTTTATACATATTAGTGTATACATGTCAATCCCAATCTCCCAGTTCATCCCACCACCACCAGCACCCCGCTTTCCCCCTTGGTGTCCATACGTTTGTTCTCTACATCTGAGTCTCTATTTCTCCCTTGCAAACCAGTTCATCTGTACCATTTTTCTAGATTCCACATATATGCGTTAATATACGATATTTGTTTTTCTCTTTCTGACTTATTTCACTCTGTATGACAGTCTCTAGGTCCATCCACGTCTCTACAAATGACCCAGTTTCGTTCCTTTTTATGGATGAGTAATATTACATTGTATATATGTATCACATCTTCTTTATCCATTCGTCTGTCGATGGGCATTTAGGTTGCTTCCATGACCTGGCTATTGTGAATAGTGCTGCAATGAATATTGGGGTGCATGTGTCATTTTGAATTATGGTTTCTCTGGGTATATGCTAGTGGGATTGCTGGGTCATATGGTAATTCTGTTTTTAGTTTTTTAAAGAACCTCCATATTGTTCTCCATAGTGGCTGTATCAATTTACATTCCCACCAACAGTGCAAGAGGCTTCCCTTTTCTTCACACCCTCTCCAGCATTAGTTGTTTGTAGATTTTCTGATGATGCCCATTCTAACTGATGTGAGGTGATACCTCGTAGTTTTGATTTGCATTTCTCTAATAATTAGTGATGTTGAGCAGCTTTTCAGGTGCTTCTTGGCCATCTGTATGTCTTCTTTGGAGAAATGTCTATTTAGGTCTTCTGCTCATTTTTGGATTGGGTTGTTGGTTTTTTTAATATTGAGCTGCATGAGCTGTTTATATATGTTGGAGAGTAATCCTTTGTCCATTTATTCATTTGCAAATATTTTCTCCCATTCTGAGAGTTGTGTTTTCATCTTGTTTATAGTTTCCTTTGCTGTGCAAAAGCTTTTAAGTTTCATTACGTCCCATTTGTTTATTTTTGTTTTTATTTCCATTACTCTAGGAGGTGGGTCAAAAAAGATCTTGTTGTGAATTATGTCAAAGGGTGTTCTTCCTATGTTTTCCTCTAAGAGTTTTATAGTGTCCAGTCTTACATTTAGGTCTCTAATCCATTTTGTGTGTGGTGTTAGGGAGTGTTCTAATTTCATTCTTCTATATGTAGCTTTCCAGTTTTCCCAGCACCACTTAATGAAGAGACTGTCTTTTCTCCATTGTATATCCTTGCCTCCTTTGTCATAGATTAATTGACCATAGGTGCAAGGGTTTGTCTCTGGGCTTTCTATCCTGTTCCATTGATCCATATTTCTGTTTTAGTGCCAGTACCATACTGCCTTGATTACTGTAGCTTTGTAGTATAGTCTGAAATCAGGGAGTCTGATTCCTCCAGCTCCGTTTTTTTCTCTCAAGATTGATTTGGCTATTCGGGGTCTTTTGTGTCTCCATACAAATTTTAAGATTTTTTTTGTTCTAGTTCTGTAAAAAATGCCATTGGTAATTTGATAGGGATTGCACTGAATCTGTAGATTGCTTTGGGTAGTATAGCCATTTTCACAATATTGATTCTTCCAATCCAAGAACATGGTATATCTCTCCATCTATTTGTGTCATCTCTGATTTCTTTCATCAGTGTCTTATAGTTTTCTGAGTACAGGTCTTTTACCTCCTTAGGTTTATTCCTAGGTATTTTATTATTTTTATTGCAATGGTGAATGGGATTGTGTCCTTAATTTCTCTTTCTGATCTTTCATTGTTAGTGTATAGGAATGCAAGAGATTTCTGTGCATTAATTTTGTATCCTGCAACTTTACCAAATTCATTGATTAGCTCTAGTAGTTTTCTGGTGGCATCTTTAGGATTCTGTATGTAGAGTATCCAGTCATCTGCAAACAGTGGCAGTTTTACTTCTTCTTTTCCAATTTGTATTCCTTTTATTTCTTTTTCTTCTCTGATTGCCATGGCTAGTACTTCCAAAACTATGTTGAATAACAGTGGCGAGAGTGAACATCCTTGTCTTGTTCCTGATCTTAGAGGAAATGCTTTCAGTTTCTCACCATTGAGAATGATGCTGGCTGTGGGTTTGTCGTATACGGCCTTTATTATGTTGAGGTAGGTTCCTTTTATGCCCACTTTCTGGAGAGTTTTTATCATAAATTGGTGTTGAATTTTGTCAAAAGCTTTTTCTGCATCTACTGAGATGATCATATGGTTTTTATTCTTCAATTTGTTAATATGGTGTATCACATTGATTTATTTGCGTGTATTGAAGAATCCTTGCATGCCTGGTATAAATCCCACTTGATCATGGTGTATGATCCTTTTAATGTATTGTTGGATTCTGTTTGCTAGTATTTTGTTGAGGATATTTGCATCTATATTCATCAGTGATATTGGTCTGTAATTTACTTTTTTTGTAGTATCTTTGTCTGGTTTTGGTATCAGGGTGAGGGTGACCTCGTAGAATGAGTTTGGGAGTGTTCCTTCCTCTGCAATTTTTCGGGAGAGTGAGAAAGATGGGTGTTAGCTGTTCTCTAAATGTTTGATTGAATTCACCTGTGAAGCCATCTGGTCCTGAACTTTTGTTTGTTGGAAGATTTTTGATCACAGTTTCAATTTCATTACTTGTAATTGGTCTGTTCACATTTTCTATTTTTTCCTGGTTCAGTCTTGGAAGTTTATACCTTTCTAAGAATTTGTCCATTTCTTCCAGGTTGTCCATTTTATTGGCATAGGGTTGCTTGTAGTAGTCTCTTATGATGCTTGTATTTCTGTGGTGTCTGTTGTAACTTCTCCTTTTTCATTTCTAATTTTATTGATTTGAGTCCTCTCCCTCTTTTTCTTGATGAGTCTGGCTAAATGTTTATCAATTTTGTTTATCTTCTCAAAGAACCAGCTTTTAGTTTTATTGATCTCTGCTATTGTTTTCTTTGTTTCTATTTCATTTATTTCTGCTCTGATTTTTATGATTTCTTTCCTCTACTAACTTTGGGTTTTGTTTGTTCTTCTTTCTCTAGTTCCTTTAGGTGTAAGATTAGGTTGTTTATTTGAGATGTTTCTTGTTTCTTGAGGTAAGATTGTATTGCTATAAACTTCCGTCTTAGAACTGTTTTTGTTGCATCCCACAGATTTTGGATCGTCATATGTCTCTAGGAATGTTTTGATTTCCTCTTTGATTTCTTCAGTGATCTCTTGGTTATTTAGTAATGTATTGTTTGGCCTCCATGTGCTTGTGTTTTTTACGTTTTTTTCCCTGTAATTCATTTCTAATCTCATAGCGTTGTGGTCAGAAAAGATGCTTGATAAGATTTCAATTTTCTTAAATTTACTGAGGCTTGATTTGTGACCCAAGATGTGATCTATCCTGGAGAATTTTCCATGTGAACTTGAGAAGAAAGTGTAATCTGCTGTTTTCAGATAGAATGAACTGTAAATATCGATTAAATCTACCTGGTCTATTGTGTCATTTAAAGCTTGTGTTTCCTTATTAATTTTCTGTCTGGATGATCTGCCCATTGGAGTAAATGAGGTGTTGAAGTCCTCCACTATTTTTGTGTTACTGTCGATTTCCTCTTTTATAGCTGTTAGCATTTGCCTTATGTATTGGGGTGCTCCTATGTTGGGTGCGTAAATATTTATAATTGTTATATCTTCTTCTTGGATTGAGCCTTTGATCATTATGTAGTGTCTTTCCTTGTCTCCTGTAACATTCTTTATTTTAAAGTCTATTTTATCTGATATGAGTATTGCTACTCCAGCTTTCTTTGGATATCCATTTGCATGGGATATCTTTTTCCATCCCCTCACTTTCAGTCTATATGTGTCCCTAGGTCTGAAGTGAGTCTCTTGTAGACAGCATATATACAGGTCTTGTTTTTGTATCCATTCAGTGAACCTATGTCTTTTGGTTGGAGTCTTTAATCCATTCACATTTAAGGTAATTATCGATATGTATGTTTCTATTACCATTTTCTTAACTGTTTTGGGTTTGTTTTTGTAGGTCCTTTTCTGCTCTTGTGTTTCCCACTTAAAGAAATTCCTGTAGCATTTGTTGTAGAGCTGGTTTGGTGGTGCTGAATTCTCTTAGCTTTTGCTTGTCTGTAAAGCTTTTGATTTCTCCATCAAATCTGAATGATCCTTTCTGGGTAGAGTAATCTTGGTTGTAGGTTCTTCCTTTTCATCACTTTAAATTTATCATGCCACTCCCTTCTGGCTTGTAGAGTTTCTGCTGAGAAATCAGCTGTTAACCTTATGGGAGTTCCCTTGTATGTTATTTGTCATTTTCCCCTTGTTGCTTTTAATACTTTTTCTTTGTCTTTAATTTTTGTCAGTTTGATTACTATGTTTCTTGGCGTGTTTCTCCTTGGGTTTATACTGCCTGGGACTTTCTGCACTTCCTGGACTTGGGTGGCTATTTCCTTTCTCATGTTAGGGAAGTTTTCAACTCTAATCTCTTCAAATATTTTCTCGGGTCCTTTCTCTCTCTCTTCACCTTCTGGGTCCCTGTAATGCAAATGTTGGTGCATTTAATGTTGTCCCAGAGGTCTCTTAGGCTGTCTTCATTTCTCTTCATTCTTTTTTCTTTATTCTGTTCTGCGGCACTGAATTCCACCATTCTGTCTTCCGGGTCACTTATCCATTCTGGCTCAGTTATTCTGCTATTGATTCCTTCTAATGTATTTTTCATTTCAGTTATTGTATTGTTCATCTCTGTTTGTTTGTTCTTTAATTCTTCAGAGTGTTTGTTCTTTAATTCTTCTAGGTCTTTGTTAAACATTTCTTGCATCTTCTCGATCTTTGCTTCCATTCGTTTTCTGAGGTCCTGGATCATCCTGACTATCATTATTCTGAATTCTTTTTCTGGAAGGTTGCCTATCTTCACTTCATTTAGTTGTTTTTCTGGGGTTTTATCTTGTTCCTTCATCTGATACATTGTCCTTTGCCTTTTCATTTTGCCTATCTTTCTGTGAATGTGGTTTTTGTTCTACAGGCTGAAGAATTGTAGTTCTTCTTGCTTCTGCTGTCTACCCTCTTGTTCATCTTTACTGATCAACTTTTAGCTTAAGGAAATGTTAACTTTTCTATATAAGACTCCTTCCCTTGTACAGTTACAGTGTTATCATGTGTTGGAGAGAAATAAAGAAGTTATATTACATCTCTTTTCAAAAGATTTTTATTTTTATTAATATCCAGATAATGTAACCAGCTCACTTCTCCAAGTTCTCATCCCTCTGTTCAGAAGACTTTGTTTAATTCAAGTGGTAAATAAAATTACAGTTATGGTCAGTCTCACAAAAAGAAGGCAGAACCTGAATTAACCTAGAAAGGCTCAGAAACCTCTCCCTTGTCTTATGCTAATGGCATAGCAGAATTTATTACTCAAGGTTCATTCTTGTCTTGCAGTCCAACCAGAGTTCCATAAATTTTCACACCTGGGAATGTCTTTTACATGTTAAAAAAATTTTATAGACCTATAATGAGGAAAATGTTAACTTAGAAAATATCTGAAAATATCATAACTGAAAGTTATGCTAAATTCAATAACATTTTAAGATGCATTTTAATTTGATCAGTGCTGAAATCATCTGGATACATTTGAAAAATGATAGCACATATGTGTGAGAAATTTAATTAAGCTATAGGCAAGGCTTGAGACACACATGGTAGGCACTTGATAAATATTGAAGATATCATCTTTATTACTCTTTCAATATCTATCCTATTCAGACAAATTATTTACCATTAATTTGAAAAATAATACAATTCATAAACATGTAAGTCACACAGAAACATACTGAAGTTTATGTCTCCTTTTATTTTCAGATTTATTTGAGCATTTTGTCTGATGGCCTGTGGTATAATTATATGGCTTCCATGGCCCCTGGTATATTTAATGAAAGGCTCCATGATTAGGGAAACTTTCAAGATTGCTTTCTTGAAATTGTTCAATCAATGGTGAGTGAGAGGCAAAAAGTTCTAAGATAGTGGTTCTCAAACCCTCTTTTAGCCTTAGAGCCCTTCCTTCAAAACCAGTCTTGGTCAGAAGTGCCATATGTAAACCACATTGTCATGGAGGTACCCTCATTGAGGAAATGTCTAGCAGTCTCCCTGCTCTCTTCCCTACTGGAGGTTCTGAAGAACATCAGAGACGCGCTGGTGCTCTGAGGAGCATAGTTTGAAAACATCAACATTTTGACCAGGAATCTGGCCATTTCAGTTCTGCTAACCTTGGCTAAGGAATCTTTGGAAAATCACTTCTGCAGTTTTTAATGTCTTCATCTGTTAAGTGGACATATCTGTTAAGACCTTTTCTGTTCTAAATTATAAACTCCTTCACTTATGCCTTAACACTCTTACTTTGTTTTGGCTTTCTTTCCATCTTCTAGGAGGCTGAGCTTCTCTGAAAGACAGGGCCCGTCCCCAGTGAGACAACATCTCCATGTGTTCCTGTGAGAGGGGGGCACCCAGGAGGCTGTGAGCATCAGTGCTGCTCTGTGACTGTTGCAAGGGAAAGTCACTGAGGATGAGCCTACGTCCTGGAGAGTCTACTCCACGAAAGCCAGAATCCAGGCTGGAGTCCCAGGAAGGAAGGAAGCCACTTCAGAGATGTACTTCAAGATCATGACTCGGGAACAATTAGTGGAGAGCTTGGGTCTCAGCAAGGGTGAGCCTTCAATTCCTCAAACACCTTCCCACTCAATTCCTCCTAGATTCAAATCTGTCCGTATCCAAAGAGAAAACTTTCTGGTAACTGTTAACAAGCAATCTAGTACAAGAATATAAAGCTCTATCCTTGGAGGAGCTGTCTGGTACTCAATTTTTACTTTTAATGATAATGATGATGATAATAATAATATAATTTTAATATGTTCTATGTGTCTACTACTACCTTCATATGCATTAGCTCTTTAAACCTCACTGCAAGCCTTGTTGTATGAGGACTTTCATCCTAATTTTACAGTTGAAGAAATAGACATGCAGAGGCTAAGTATCCCCCTAAAGTCACAATGCTAGTAAGTGGTAGAGCTCTAATTCAAACCCAGGCCTGACTGATTTGCTCTCTTCTCTTTCTTCTGACCCAGGAAGCTGCCATTATCTCTTGACCCCATATCTATACATGGTGTTCTCTGTTTCTTTTCTTAGACTCCAATCAGTTATAAATCCTTCCTATTCTTAACTCTTAAACTGTACAGTTGGATATATGTACCACATCTTCTTAATCAGGTTATAAGCAACCTAAATGTCCATGGACATTCTATGTCCTGGCTATTGTAAATAGTGCTGCAATGAACACTGAGGTGCATATGTCTTTTTGAATTATGGTTTTCTCAGGGTATATGCCCAGTAGTGGGATTGCTGGGTCATATGGTAGTTCTATTTTTAGTTTCTTAAGGAACCTCCATACTGTTCTCTGTAGTGGCTGTATCAATTTACATTCCCACCAACAGTGCAGGAGTGTTCCCTTTCCTCCACACCCTCTCCAGTGTTTATTATTTGTAGACTTTTGATGATGGCCATTCTGACTGGTGTGAGGTGATAACTCATTGTAGTTTTGATCTGCATTTCTCTAATGTGGTACATATAACAATGGAACATTACTTTGCCATAAAAAGGAATGAAATTGGGTCATTTGTAGAGATGTGGGTGGACCTAGAGTCTGTCATACAGTAAGTCAGAAAGAGAAAAACAAATATTGTATATTAACATGTATATGCAGAATCTAGAAAAATGGTACAGATGAACCTATTTGCAGGGCAGGAATAGAGACACAGATGTAGAGAATGGATGTGTGGACACAGTGGGGGAGGGGGGGTGGGATGAACTGGGAGATTGGGATTGACATATATACACTACCATCTGTAAAACAGATAGCTAGTGGGAACCTGCTGTGTAGTGCAGGGATCTCAGCTTGGTTCTCTGTGGTGACCTAGATGGGTGGGATGGGGGCTGGGGGTGGGAGGGAGGTCCAAGAGAGAGGGGATATATGTATACTTATAGTTGATTCACTTTGTTGTACAGCAGAAACTAACACAACATTGTAAAGCAACTATACCCCCCCAAAAAAAATGTACCGCTGGAGAAAATAAACTATGGTTACATGGGGAACTCTGAAGCCATACTGCCTGGGTTAAAATCCTGGACCCACCACTTATTAGTTGTGCAATTTTGGATGAGCCAATTAATCACTCTCTGCCTCAGTTTTCTCATCAGTAAAATGAGGTTAAAAATTATACTTACCTCAAATGGTGATTTGATGCTGAAATTAAATAAGACAAAACATGAGAATCTGTTATAATAGTATCTGAGTGTGTAGTATGCACTCCATAACTGTTAAGTATTATTACTTTCCCTGTTTATAAGAAACATATGCTGCACTATAGTTGTTGAGCTATGTCTGTAAGGCCTATGCTTATGGTTATCTGTACCACCAGGGATGGGCAAGGCCAAGGTCATTCTATCAGCACCACTCATCACACTGCCATATGAAATGAGATACTTATCAAAATGCTCTGTGGTTGATTGTCTTAGTCTGTTCCAGCTGCTATAACAAATACACTATAGACAGGGCAGCTTAAACAACAAACATTTATTTTGTTCTGGAGACTGAGAAGTTCAAGATCAGGGCTCTGGCAGATTTAGTGTCTAGTGAGAGACTGCTTCCTGGCTCATAGACAGCTGTCTTCACTCTGTGTCCTCACATGGCAGAAGGGACAAGGGAGCTCTTTCTGGTCTCTTTTGTAATGGCACTAATCCCATTCATGAGGGCTCTGCCTTCCTGACCTAATTACCTCCCAAAGGCCACTCCTCCAAATACCAACACATTGAGTGCTGGTTTCAGTATATGAATTTGGGAGGGGTGGGGGACACAAACATTCGGTCTATAGCAATGATGATGGTGATGAAAATACTTATTTTGGAAATTTATGGCCTGAATTTGTCCCTTTGAGGCCATGTACCTGTGCAGTACAGAAAAGGTCAGAGGTGGTCATAGAATTGGATTCTTCCTGCCTCGAGTAAGTGTTCATTTGTCTCACTATGCAAGAGCCAAATACAAATTCCTGAGAGCTTCGGATTACCACAACTCATCCTGCACTCCTGGGAAACTGAGCTGTTCATATTTCCAACAGATTCCTTCTCATCAGGGAAAAAAACTAGTTTTCCTGCTAAAAATGAGTTTGGAGGCTCTTTTTCTACCATTGTAGAACCCAATATGTTCAATCCCAGCGGCTACAGACAGTTTATTTTGAAATCTGTTGTAGGATTAATTTCTGCAGCAAAACTCATTTCAGTCTTTGGTTTCTCTTCACTTCCAAGCTTTCACAAAGGAAAAAGAAAACCTTTAAATAGCAATATTATTATTGCTCTTTTTGTTAATAGAAATAGCAAGAACATCATACAACAAGCAAAATATTTTTCACATTCACTTTCATTGATATTCATGACAACCCTGTGAAGAAAGTAAAACAAATCCATCAGAAAACTCACTTTGTTTTCTCAGCATCTTTAAGTATTAAATCTTCATTTTAGGTTCTTTTCAATAACGTGCCATGTGGGACCAACAATGACATTTCGCTAAATCTTCCTGCTTTAGGACATTTGACCTTTGAATCTGTCTTCCCCATTCCCACTGAAATTGCCTTA
The DNA here is from genome assembly GCF_949987535.1 of Balaenoptera acutorostrata. Taxonomy (NCBI): domain Eukaryota; kingdom Metazoa; phylum Chordata; class Mammalia; order Artiodactyla; family Balaenopteridae; genus Balaenoptera; species Balaenoptera acutorostrata. The sequence continues at coordinate 22,590,717 of NC_080077.1, forward strand.
ATTAAAGCTGTCTTGTGTCTTAAAACAGCCTCCAATAGGTCTTTTTAGCTCAAATCAAAACCAATTGTCACTCATTGCTGTCAAAATCTTGCTCAGCCTTCAAAGATTGAGATTGAATCTTATCTCCTCCTAGAGGTCTATCGAATTCCACCAGAATTAATGTCTGTTACTGAACTCTCATTGCCTTTTACTTAAGGCTCTTCTCATAATAATATGCAGTATAATTTGGTTGTCCCCTTAACTGTCGGCAAGCTCTTTCAGGGCAAAGTTCTGATTTATTCAGGTGTGCAATTGCTCAGCCCCCAGCCTAGACCTTCCACTTGGTAGTATTACACTGTTGAAAGAATGAAAAATCATGGTACTAAAGAGCTCTAAGACAGTCTATTAAATTTATTAACATCAGCTACTCTTCTTGTGTAATGCTAACAACATTTTTTCAATGTTAGTTCTTCAGCAAAGAGCAGTTTTTATTTGTTTGTTTTGCACTAAGATGACTTTAATTGATCAGGTGACAGAAATTCTTTCTTGCCCCCAATTTCATGTTGGCTCCTATGGAAATCTGCTTGTAGAGTAAATATAGAATTCAAAATGTCCCTGAACTTTAAAGAGATGTTCAGAAAGAAACAAGGAAGTTGAATCTGAATTGAGGACAATTTCATTCACGGACCTCCTCAAATTAAGCAAGCTGTGGTTAACTTGGAAAGTTCTCAAAGGTCATACTTAGATAAAATTGAGTTTTGAAAAATGGGGTCAATGATAAGAGGATAATGTAACTCCAGTTTGTCAGGATAAAGAGAAATATGTCTTTAAAACTGTGCTTTAGAGAGCATAGGTTATTGTTTTAAAGCTGTGTACAAGAAATTTCAAGAGATGTTGACTTTAACAAAATCAAAATGAAGTATTTCTTGATAATTGGCAGGGTATTACTTTATACTTGGTAGAGAAACTTATCAGGAAGAAATCTTTGGGCTCTAATCTCTCCTCTGAACTCCATAATTACATGTCCAATTTACCTATTTGATATCTACAGTTGAATGCCTAAGAGACATCTTATATGTAGCATGCTTATTGTTAAATGCAAAAAAAAAGGAGTGTACACAGTGGTTTTTCTTTTGTATGTGAAAAAAGAGGAAAGAGTAAATGAAATAAGAGCAAAGAGTAAGTGACGTAAGAATAGATATGTTCTCTCATATATGCATATTTTCTCATATTTTCAAAAAGAAACAAAGGAAAAATAAACCAGTAATTTAAATAGTTAACTCTAGAAGTTCATGAGAATGAATTAGAGGTGACTGGGATAGGAGTGAGATTTCTCTGCTAGTTTTGATTTTTGTACCATATAAATATTATACATTATCAAAAAATAAAATTGAATTAAGAATGGTGAAATAAGAGCAAACCCTAATATTAGATTTTAAAAACTTACCTATATATCAACCTTGTAATGAAATCACATAGAAAAAAATTAATCCAAATAATTTTGAACACAGTGCTCTGGCTGTACTTCTTATGTGAGAAATATTTTAAAGAAAAGAATAATTGCCAAAGAATCCCAAACTTTATTAGTTTTGTCATGGCAATGGTGTTGATGGAATGATTATAAAGTTATCTTTGTGTGTGCTAAGCTAATGAGTAAATATATTGCTGTTTTATGAACTGGGGTTTGCACTGTGGTAAAAGAGAGACAGATATGTGACATCAGGGGAGGTGAAGAGAATGCTGGCAGATTTGAATTCAAGGTATCAGTATGAAGTAATGATTTTAAAAGTTACAGATCCATACAAATGACAACACAGTTTAAATGAGCAAATCTAGCTCCATACTACTACCTACTAAAGGAACCAGAGCTCCTTGCAGAAATGGCTGACTCTGAACATGGGACTGGAAAAGCACAAGATGAGCCTAGAATAACTAGTTGTGTTAGACAGCAAAAAGATAATCAGATACTGATGGACAAAGAGACAAAGAGGATTTTTCCTTTCAACAGTGATAGAGTAACAGGTATCTAACTTACCTTCCTGTCCTAAATAACTAGAAAACTGGGGGAAAAAAGATACAATAGTGTTTAGATATTGAACAACAGATATCACAGGATTATAAACCCTGAGAAAAGGAAATAAATAAAATTAACCTTTCAATTGACCTAGCTTACTTCTTGAAGGTAATTTCTAAGCTACAGCAGGGAGGGGAAACCTAACAGAACTTGGAATTCTCATCAACTGGAGGAGAAAAAGATTAAAATTCAGGCCAAGGCAGCCAGAATTTTCATGGCAGAATACTGAAGATGAGGGAGCTGCATAGAGAGAGCTCCAGAGATTTGCAGAGGGTCACCTCAAGGCTTTAGCAGAGTACTGTTTTGTGCATGTTTGAGAAGAAAATACTCAAGGCCAAAGAAAGACCTATTGGAATGCAGTAAGCTGCAGAATTTCTAGAGCTCACACACGGCTGAGAATGGTTTACGTTTCCACCAGCCAGGAGGGAAAGACTCATAGCACATGGAACATTGGATAGGGTTCTCAGGAGGATATCATCATTGTAGTGGGGATACATTTGCCCTAAACTAAAGGCTGCTCTTGACCCACTTCAACAAAACTTATTCCAAATTACATAACAAATAAAACTTATTCCAAGTAACTACATGCCAGAACGAGTTCCAATAATAATTGAAGGACTGTGACAAAATACAGCACTGACAACCTAAAAATCACAATATCCAGCATCCATTCAAAAATGAATAGTCATGCAATAAGTAGTATAATATAACCCATGTCTATGAAAAAAGTCAATCAATACAAATTTGCCCCTAAATAACTGAGATGTTGGAACTGGCAGACAAAAACATTAACATTTCTATTATAAATATGCTTGGTATGAGCAAGAAGGTAAAGGAGAAATGACCATAATGAAGACAGAAAGGAAAGACACAAAAAACCCAAACAGAAATTCTAGTGATGAAAAACATATTAGAAATGAAAAGTATACTAAATGGTATTAATAGATTAACTGAAAAAGAAAAGGTCAATAAACTTGAAGATATAGAAATAGAAACTAACACATGAATCACAGAGAAAAAGCACTAAAGAAGAAGGAGAAGGTAGAGAAGAAAGTGATTGGGGGGAGGAGGAGGAGAGAAGGAGGAGAAAGAGGATGAGGAAGAAGAACAACAACAAAACAAACACAAGAACAACAAACTTCGGGAGCTATATGACAATAGCAAGCAATATAATATTCATGTAATTGAACTCTGAAGAGGAAGTATTTGACAAAATATTTGAGAACAAATAACCAAAGTGTCCCCAATTTGATTTGACTATATATATATATATATATACATATTTCCCCACAGATGCAAGCAGCTCAATGAACCCCAAATATAATAAACCTAAAATAAAACCACACTGAAGTACATCATAATCCCAGTGTTGAAACCAGTGCTAAAGAAAGATAATATTTAAAGCAACTAACAAGAAAAAGACACGTTGTTAACAGAGAAACAAATATATGAATTACTGCAGGCTTCTTGTCAGAAGTTATGCAAGTTAAAAGACAATGGAATAGTATCTTTAAAGTGCAAAAAGATAAAAATAAATCTAAAATTCTATAGCCAGCAAAAAATAAATGAAACAAAATAAAGATGTTTTTGTCAACAAAAATCCGGTAGAATTTACCGCGAGCAGACCTGCAGTAGAAAAATGTTAAAGAAAATTCTTCAATAAGATGAAGGTAGATATACCCGGTAGATGTTTGGATCTACACAAAGGAATAAAAAAGTACTAGAAAATTATATGTGTATATAAATAAAACATTTCTTATTTTTAATTGCTTGAAACACAATTGACTGTTTTTTGTTTTTTTTGTTTTTAATAAATTTATTTATTTATTTATTTTTGGCTGTGTTGGGTCTTTGTTTCTGTGCGAGGGCTTTCTCTAGTTGCGGCGAGTGGGGGCCACTCTTCATCGCAGTGCGTGGGCCTATCACTATCGCGGCCTCTCGTTGCAGAGCACAGGCTCCAGACGCGCAGGCTCAGTAATTGTGGCTCACGGACCTAGTCGCTCCGCGGCATGTGGGATCTTCCCAGACCAGGGCTCGAACCCGTGTCCCCTGCATTGGCAGGCAGATTCTCAACCACTGCGCCACCAGGGAAGCCCCCACAATTGACTGTTTAAAACAAAAATAACAATTATTATTGTGTTTACAATACATACAGAAGTAAATTGTATGACAACAACAGCACAAATGACTGGAGGAGAGATACGGTATCATATCATAAAGTTTTAAAATTATTTGTAAGACAGTATAATATTTTAAAGTAGACTGTGATTAGTTAGATATGCATATTGTAAACTCTTAAGCAACCAGCAAAAGCAAAACAAAATAAAGAGATATACCTAACATTTCATAGGAGCCCCTTTGAAGGGGCTTTCATTGATCACATCTGCAGCAATTTGAATATTAATAAGAATAATGAGCGTAATGGCGCATTGATTAAAAACAATCCATCAGTTCATAATGATGTTCAGACAGAAAGAAAGAGAGTGATAGAGGGAAGGAGAGAAAAAAGAAGAGAAAAAAAATTTTTTTTAAATCCAAAGGAATTCCAATTAGTACATGCAGAAGGAATGATAGACTTTTTAAAAAATTGCTGTTTTGCAAACCTAAATGAATAAACGTTTCATGCAAGAATAATTAATGGATACTAAAGTCACTGGGTAAAAGAATACGCTTGCAAATTTTTACCCCACCAAATATTATTATTTATTAATTACAAAGAGAAGAAGTTTCTTTTGAGCAGGGTGTTCTGGCAGAAACTACCTCAAAAGAGTAGTCAGACTTGGTATCAAATCTGAAACTATTAAGTGTCACTTGATGAGAGGCAATGAGAAGTATGCGCCAACTTTGTAGTATTCTTGCCAAATATTTCTAATATGAACCTAATCATGAGGAAATCATAGGACAAATTCAGAATGTGGGACATTCTCCAAAACAATTGTCTTGAATTACCAAAAAATGTCAACATCAAGAAGGACAAGAATAAACAACATTTTAAAAAAAATACAGGGGAGTTGTTCTATATTAACAGAGACTAAAGAAATATGACCATCAAATGCAATGTGGGAACCTTGAGTGGGAAACCGAGGCTGTCCAAGCATAAAAAACTTGCCCCAGGTCACAAGGTAGTAAGAGGCAAGAAGAGGAGACCAAACTGGTTGTGCTCATCTCCAAAGTCTGGCACTCAACTTTTTGTCAGTATTCATGGGTTTTCACAAGACCCCATATTTAGCTTGTTAAAAGTTAGAGGAAAATCTTTTTTTTTTTTTTTTTTTTTCCACACACACACACTGTATTTTATTTTTACAAGAGATAGACTGACACCAAGCATTGTGCATGGATGACCACAACAAAAGCAACAATGATTGCAATTACCAAACATGAAACACACTCATACTCTGTCATAATATTGACATTCAGTCCAGTAATCTAGAGGAAAATCGTAAACATCAGTTTTCCAGAAGTGCCATTTTCACAATTCATCCTTCAGTCTCATCAACTGATCAGAAAACAACAGGCGTCCCAAATTTTGAAAAGCATATTGATCGTAGACCACAAAAGTGACAGGTGATTTACTCCATCCTAATGGGAAATTGCAGATCCGTAGAGACACTCTTTAGACCAAATGATAGATCTGGAATATGGAGTCTAGCTCTTGACCTCCAGGGCTCCAATCATAGGCACCTACTTTTTAGAGGCTAGGAAGGAAGTGAGCTAATGTGAAGCAGAGGAGGCAACAGCATAAGAGGTAGAATATTTAAAGGGAAAAAAATGTGTCTGTAACCCCTGTCTCCACATTTAGCTCAGCTACCATCCATCATTTGCCAAGGAAAGCATGAAAAGCATCATGTTTGTGTTGAAAGAAGGAAAATGTGAGTGGCATACTTGGTAGCAAGGCTTGGAAGTAGGAGGCAGTGAGGAGCTATATATTATACCTGGAACTCAGGCATACTGGTGCCAACTTCAAAAATGGATTTGAAAATAAGAAAGAGCTAAAATTTTAACAGAATCTGGAGCCTTTTGAAGTGTGAATGAATGAAATGAGATGTGTGAACATGTACAGACCCGTCCTTCTGTTCATCCTAGGAAGCTCCCAGCCTGCAGATCCCCAGATACCCACAGAGGAAAAGACCTTCTGGATGAGGACACACTGTGGGTTTCCCTGTCGGAACAGTGTGGGGCACTTAAGGCTGCGTGTCAGCCTACTCTCTGGCCAGTTTTAGATCCCTCAAGTGATGGGGCTTCCTTGAGTCCATGATGGAGCAGCTTGTGCTGTCAGGGACATCTTCAGACCCTCACTGGCACGTTCACAGTGTGGATGTATCTGTGAAACACATTTGGCTCTTTGTCTCCTCTTGATGGTTGCCTGCCGTTCTCAGCATTACTGAGGGAGCTGGCATCCTGTAAGCTTTTCTTGTGAGGGCTTCATTTGGACTAAATTTCCCTTTAGAATTTCATTTCCCAGGGGATGCAAATTGGAAGCCAAGTTATTAGATGCAAAATCATCCCGGTTCTCCAAGATCTGGGCATTCTGAACACTTCTGATGGGAAGTGAGGGCATGGAGCCTACATACAGCCTATGGAGAACAAAGGCTCTGCGTGTTCAGGAAATGGGAACGTTCAATTCTTACATGTGCAACTAGTGACCCAGATATTAATAATCGTGTTTCTTCATGAAATTCAGCACCCTCAATTCTTGTTTCATATACCTCTCCTTTAATATAACATTCCTTTCTTAAGGCATTGAAGACAGTACTTTAAAATTTTGTATGTGTGGCCCTGGGATTCTTCTCAAATAATTTCCTTTGTGCTCCAATTGTTTTCCTGTTCAGGTTTCTAACTAGAGAAACACCAAGTCCTCCATTCCCATTGTGCTTTCGTTAGAGATCATTTTGCTTCAGGAATGTGGAAAGGGACCTTTGCCCTTAGTCCCAGGCATGTTAGTGATGAAGCTGGGACCAGACTTCCTAATTCCTGATTCCTGGAATTATTATCCCACTGCCCCTCCTGCCGCAGAACAGCTCTAATTCCCCCACCTCTCACATACACAGTACAGAGTAGGCTTTCAGGAGGCTCCTGCTAACTAAATGAAAACTTAAGTATCAAGGAGGTTGGATACATTTCCAGTTCTCTTCCCACAGATCTCCAGCCTCCCTCCCTGGGGCAGAACTTCAGGCTGTCAGGGCACCTCCTGGGGGAGCAGGGTATGAGAGGTTTGCCAGAAGGCTGAGCAGCCCCAGCCTGAACTGAGCCAGGCAGCCAGGACACATTATGGAATGGGACATTCCACTCCCACATTCTTGCTTGCTATTTAAACCCTAGATTATCATCCAGACACATGCTAACCATTAACACATGCAACAAGCACACAAGTATCATTTCTTCTCCTTTTCTCCTTGCTGTGTGATGCCTGGAAAATGCACACTTGGAGAATCAAGCAACCTCAGTTCTAGTTCCAACTCCAGCTAAATAGCTATGTGACTGTGGGAGAATCTTCCTTTTTTCTAGAATCTTCCTTTCTTCCTTTTTTCTTCCATACATTATTTGTATGTCTTTTGTAAAAGACATCATTTGTAAAACAAAGGGCGTTGAACTAGACATCTGGTTTTCAAACCAGATATTTTTTTAAAGCGAGAGCACCTTTTCTTCAAAAGCATGCTTACTACAAAAGTCAATATATAAATCTGATGCTGAGGAAGCTGCACTGATCGTGGGGCTTTGGGGGACCCTGAGCCCTTTGGGTTTCCTCATCTCCTCCCCTAACCTTGAAGGGATTTTACAGAATCCCTGGGACATAAAAAGAAAGTCTAAAATTTATGTGCTAATTAGTTAAAGTGCTTTTCACTGTATCATTCCCTGAGTAAACATGCATGCACACATGAACATATATGCACACATGAACGTATATACACATGCACACAGTTTGATGGGTCACACTTAAGAGGCAGTAGATAGAGGGATACAGTCAGACTAGGGGTGATCAGGACTTGGAAGTGAGACACATTCATGGGGGCGTGTCAGAGCGGGAACCAGGTCTTGGGAGGGCACTGTGCCTGCTTCTAGGGACAGTCAGGCAGTGAACTGTCCATAGAATTTGGTGACTGTCAGGTGCTCAGTGGTCTGGAGGCTCAACAGGTTGTAGCAGATGACATCCCAGTGGTGGAGACTTCATGACTGGGAGTCTGGGAACAGTGTCTTGGAGAAGTTGATGAGGAAACAGGCTGGACACAGCTGGGGTTACTTAGGGGCCCATGTTCATTAGATGTATTCACTGTCCCCTACGTCTCCTATATCCCAGATACACTGGCAATTTCCAAACAAGTTACACATTTTTTTATAATTAGAAATGGAAAGTAGCCCGTCTCTTCATTTCCCTTGGTTCTCCTGGATATCTCCATAACTAAATGCATACCTGAGGGACAGTTGCTTAGCTATCAACTGATATATTTGTCTCAAGAAAGATTTCACAGGACTTTCTTTGCCCTGAAAGAACGCCTAGTCCCAATTCAGAGGGGGTTCTTAAAAGTAAAAGACATTATCTGGAGTTAGACATCCATTTTCTTAAAGCAAACATACTTAACTGTAAGGAGAAAAGCTTGCTGAATCTTAGACATTAGTCTAGTATTTCCGGGGACCTCCTAATTCTACATGGAGAGATCCATAATCTCCCTTCTCTTGACAAGAAAAGGAGAGGGTTGGACTTTCATGCTATCTCTTAAATAAAATCAAAAGTCACCTCAGGACTATTTCCTTCAGAACTCTGATATTAATCATGCTTTATAGTCTGCAGACGAACCGTGGCATTTCCCTAATGAAACCACTGATCATTGGTGTCACTCAAATAAGGGAAATATTAGTCATTAGCGTCTAACACAGTGCCTGTTACCCATAAAAACAACAATTAAACAAAACAACTGGCTTCAAGCCAACAAGAGTCTTGGAGGCTTATGTCAGTTAAGGCCCGAGTGAACTGAGTCGAAGTCGGTTGCCTGCCAGGGCTCAACTAGTTGGTGACTTACAAATGTAATTTGAACAGCTCTGACCTTTCAACAGCAATTGATTTGCCTGCTGTACCCAAGGGTCAGAGTGTCTGCACTAGCATGGGGGTGGCAGGGAGTGTACCATTATTTTGGTAGGTTCTCTCTGAATACTTGTGAAGGTAGGAGGTTCATTAATGGCTTCCTACTGGCATATTGGTAGCACGAGGCTTCCATCAGCCACTGCAGAAGGACTGAGTCAGGTGGGTGGAGTTGATAAGGGGTGATGAATAAGATACACAGGAGTGCCGGACAGGGTAGAAGACAAACTTGGATCATCTCCTTGCTAATTCCTAACAATTGCCTTGGCTCTTAGTCTTCATAATACACTGAAGGAGCTGGCTGTGCCTGAAGTTTGGGAAGATACAGAAGAAATGGCAGAGGTGACGCCTAGCCTCATATGGGGTATAATTTAGGTGAAGAGAGAGAACACACAGGAAATGATAGGTGATGCATTTCTAAGCTTGCATCCTACTGCGGTGCATCTCTTGCCAGGTGTCCATTTTGTTTTGACAGTGGTATCAGCAGAATTTTTGATGATGCAGGGTCATAAATTTATCTCACACTGTGAGGATTCCCTGTCAATAGGGAGATCGGTAGATGGGCATAGGTAACTAGGAAAGCCTTGTTTTCTTCATGGAAAAGATGAAGAACGTTGTATCCATATGCTATTTCTTTTCAGAACCATAATGCACAGTGATGCCTTACCCAATTGCAAAACATGGGCCAATCTGCTCCCTCTATCCCATCTTTCACATAAACTCTTAAAAAAGAGAAAGGTCAAGTCTCTGTCACAGCCTCTGGGAATCTACAGATATCATCGAGCAGATAATTGCTGCACAAAATGGAGTTTTAAAGTCCAGCAGCAGCAGAATGACCTTAGAGCGGGAGCTCATGGAAATGCAAATCATCTTCCCAACCCTCAAGTATCTGAAGGGTGTTGCCCTGGAATCTGTGTTTTAAGAAGATCTTCAAAAGATTATTATACAAGCTGAAGGCTGAGGAAACACTTATAAAAACAGAGAGAGTTGGTCAACGACAGAGCTGGCTCTTTTTGTTGATCAGTCCCTGGCACATGAATTTTTTTTTTTTTTTACATCTTTATTGAAGTATAATTGCTTTACAATGGTGTGTTAGTTTCTGCTTTAAAACAAAGTGAATCAGTTATACATATACATATGTTCCCATATCTCTTCCCTCTTGCATCTCCCTCTCTCCCACCCTCCCTATCCCACCCCTCTAGGTGGTCACAAAGCACCGAGCTGATCTCCCTGTGCTATGCGGCTGCTTCCCACTAGCTATCTATTTTACATTTGGTAGTGTATATATGTCCATGCCACTCTCTCACCCTGTCACATCTCACCCCTCCCCCTCCCCATATCCTCAAGTCCATTCTTTAGTAGGTCTGTGTCTTTATTCCCATCTTGCCACTAGGTTCTTCACGTCCTTTTTTTTTTTTTTCCCTTAGATTCCATATATATGTGTTAGCATACTGTATTTGTTTTTCTCTTTCTGACTTACTTCACTCTGTATGACAGACTCTAACTCCATCCACCTCACTACAAATACCTCCATTTCATTTCTTTTTATGGCTGAGTAATATTCCATTGTATATATGTGCCACATCTTCTTTATCCATTCATCTGATGATGGACACTTTGGTTGCTTCCATGTCCTGGCTATTGTAAATAGAGCTGCAATGAACATTTTGGTACATGACTCTTTTTGAATTATGGTTTTCTCAGGGTATATGCCCCATAGTGGGATTGCTGGGTCATATGGTAGTTCTATTTGTAGTTTTTTAAGGAACCTCCATACTGTTCTCCATAGTGGCTGTATCAATTTACATTCCCACCAACAGTGCAAGAGTGTTCCCTTTTCTCCACACCCTCTCCAGCATTTATTGTTTCTAGATTTTTTGATGATGGCCATTCTGACCGGTGTGAGATGATACCTCATTGTAGTTTTGATTTGCATTTCTCTAATGATTAAGGATGTTGAGCATTCTTTCATGTGTCTGTTGGCCATCTGTATATCTTCTTTGGAGAAATGTCTGTTTAGGTCTTCTGCCCATTTCTGGATTGGGTTGTTTGTTTTTTTGTTATTGAGCAGCATGAGCTGCTTGTAAATCTTGGAGATTAATCCTTTGTCAGTTGCTTCATTTACAAATATTTTCTCCCATTCTGAGGGTTGTCTTTTGGTCTTGTTTATGGTTTCCTTTGCTGTGCAAAAGCTTTTAAGTTTCATTAGGTCCCATTTGTTTATTTGTGTTTTTATTTCCATTTCTCTAGGGGCTGGGTCAAAAAGGATCTTGCTGCGATTTATGTCATAGAGTGTTCTGCCTATGTTTTCCTCTAAGAGTTTGATAGTGTCTGGCTTAACATTTAGGTCTTTAATCCATTTTGAGTTTATTTTTGTGTATGGTGTCAGGGAGTGTTCTAGTTTCATACTTTTACATGTACCTGTCCAATTTTCCCAGCACCACTTATTGAAGAGACTGTCTTTTCTCCACTGTATATGCTTGCCTCCTTTATCAAAGATAAGGTGACCATATGTGCGTGGGTTTATCTCTGGGCTTTCTATCCTGTTCCATCCTGGCACATGAATTTTTAAAAATTTAATTGGACAATATTTGCCTCTTAATGGGAATATTTAATCCTATTGCATTTAATGTAATAACTGATATATTTGTGTTTCTATCAACCACCTTACTATTACTTATTTTTTGTTTTATCTACCTGCTCTACATTCCTTTTTTTCCCCTCTTCATTCTTGTGTTTGTTTGTTTTTTTTTGGATGAATCAACTATTGCTAGCCGCCCATTTTTCCTCTTCAGAACCTTTTTAGTTATACCTTCTTTGACTTTTCATTTAGTCATTACCCTAGAGATTACAACTTGTATCCTTGACATATCGGTATCTAACAAAAATTAATATATTTATCACTTCTCCTATAATATGAAAATTTTATAACATTTTAACTCCACTTACTTCCTCCTACCTTTTGGTTATTGTCTTCATGCATTTTAATTTTATGCATATTTAAAACTTTATAAGACATATTATTATTGCTTGTACAGCTAACATTTATTTATATTTGGCCAAATATTTGTCCTTTCCTTTGCTCATCATCCTTTTTGCATTTCCTTATATCAAAATTGCACTGTTTTCCTTCTGTATGAGCAATCCTTTAATATTTCTTTTATGCAGATCTCCTGTGACAAATTTTCTTGGTTTTTTTTTTTTTCTAGAAGCTTACTTTTATTTATTTTGCATTTAGTTTTGAAGTATATCTCCACTGGTTATAGAATTTAAGGTAAATCACTACTTTATTCTAGCACTTTGAAGTTATCAGTATATTATATTCTGATTTCACATTTGTTGAGAAGTCAGCTGTCAGTCTCATGGTTAATCCTTTAAAAATAATATTTTTTATCTAGCTACTTTTAAGATATGCTATTTTTTCTTTTTCTTTTGTTATGGTGATATATATATGGATATATATAAATCCTAAAATTTTCCATTTTAACCATTTTTTTTTTTAAAGCCATGGCTTTTATTTATTTATTTATTTATTTATTTATTTTTGGCTGTGTTGGGTCTTCGTTTCTGTGCGAGGGCTTTCTTCTAGTTGTGGCAAGTGGGGGCCACTCTTCATCGCGGTGCGCGGGCCTCTCACTGTCGCGGCCTCTCTTGTTGCGGAGCACAGGCTCCAGACGCGCAGGCTCAGCAATTGTGGCTCACGGGCCTAGTCGCTCCGCGGCATGTGGGATCCTCCCAGACCAGGGCTCGAACCCATGTCCCCTGCATTGGCAGGCAGACTCTCAACCATTTTAACCATTTTTAAGTGCACAATTTATACAATTCAGTGATATTAATTACATTCACAACGTTGTATGACCATCACCGCTATCTACTTTCAAAGCTTCTCCATGACCATTGTTGAACATTTGTTGAAAATTCCTAAGTTGAAACCCTACTACACAATGGGATGGTATTAGGAGGTGAGGTCTTTGGAAGGTAATTTTAATCAGATGAAGTTATAAGGGTAGAATTCTCATGAGGGACTTAGTGCCTGTACGAGTCATGAGAGCTTGCTTCCTCTCTCTGCTCTCTATCACCTGAGGATACTCTGAGAAGCTGGCAAGATGCAACCTGGAAGCGGCCTCTCACCGGAACCTGAATATGCTGGCACCTTGTTCTTAAACTTCTCGCCTCCAGAACTGTGAGAAATACATTTCTGGGTTAAAAAAATTTTTTTTATTTTATATTGAAGTATAGTTGACTTACAATGTTGTGTTGAAAATTCTGTCTTTTATAAGCCACCCAGTCCATGATATTTTTGTTATAACAGCCTAAGCTGACCAAGATAAGCACAAACAAAACTCTGTCCCCATTAAGCAATAACTTTCCATTACACCCTCCCCACCCCAGCCTCTGCTAACCTCTATGCTCCGTTCTGTCTCTGTGATTTTACCCATTCTAGATAATTCATATAAATGGAGTCAGTCATACAGTATTTATCCTTACTGGCTTCTTCCACATAGCATAATGTTTTCAAGGTTTATACATGTTGTAGCATGTGTTAGAAATGGATTCCTTTTTATGACTGAATAATATTCCATTTTATGGGTTGACCACATTTTGTTTGTCCAGTTATCTGTTGATGGACACTTGGGTTGTTTTCATCTTTTAGCTATTGTGAATAACGCCACAATAAACATTGGCATACCTGTTCGAGTCCCTGTTTTCAATTATTCTGTGTACATACCTAACAGTGGAATTGCTAAGTCATATGGTATTCTATGTTTAACTTCTTGAGAAACTACCCAACTATTTTCCAAAATGGGTGCACCATTTTGTATTCTCACCAGCAATATACAAGGGTTCCTGAAGTCTGAATTATGAGGTCATTGGAATTTCTATTCCTCAGCTTGTGTTCAGAATGTGTTTTGACAGGGATTTCCTTGTTTACCGGGAGCTTTTCCACATTGCCTTTTTCTTGATTAAGCATTTGTTTGGTTGCTGTAAAACTTTAAGTATTTTTCAGAGTTTTGAAAAAGTTGGTTCTAACAGTTTCTGCTTGTTTTCGATGTTTTTTTGGGAATATGTTTTTTGGGAGCTTGGAGCTGCTTACTCCACCATTTTGCTGATATCGCTCCCAAGTGATATTTCTGTTTTTAGCAATGTTACTATTGTCTTGGAATGGTTTTCTTTGTATTTATTCTCTTTGGTACTTATAATACTTCTTGAATCTGTGCTCAATTCTTTTCATCAAGTTTGGAAAATACTAAGCCATTATACCTTCAAATACTGTTTCTTCCTCATTATCACTCTCTTCTCTCCTGCATTTCAATTAAGCCATATATTAAGCCTTTTTCCTGTGCCCACATGTCTCTCATGTTCTGTATTAGTCCAGATTTTACAGAGAGACAGAACCAATAAGATACGTATATATGCAGAGAGAGACAGAAAATAAGCTCATGTGATTATGGAACCTGGCAAATCCAAAATCTGCAGGGTAGGCCTGCAGGCTCAAGACCCAAAAAAGAGCAATGATGTTACAGTTCAAGTCCAAAGGCCATCCACTGGCAGAATGCATTCTTGCTTAGGGGGAGGTCAGTCTTTGTTCTATTGAGACCTTCAACTGATTGGATGAGGCCCACCCACATTGTGGAGGGCAAACTGCTTTACTCAAAGGCCTCTGATTTAAATATTAATCACACACACACACACACACACACACACACACACACACACACACATACACACACACCCTCACAAAAACATCCAGAATAATGCTTAACCAAATATCCTGGCCTACCTAAATTGACCCATAAAATTAACCATCACATTTTCCTTTCTGCATTTTCCATCTTATATGCTCTCTGTACTTCAAGGTGGATTTCCTCCTGGCCTATTTTCCACCACTAATCCACATAGCTGCTGAGTCCCAACTGCTATTAAATCCAGCAGTTTATCTATTGGGTATTTAATTTCAAATATTATATTTTTTCTGCTCTATAATTTTCCTTTGATTCTAAAATGCCAATAGAGAGCCAGAGAAGTAAAAAATTTTCCATCTTTGACCTGTTTTATTGATAATATATTTACATTTGACTTTTTCTTTCTTAATTTTGTCACATTAATTATATCTTTCAAAATCCAAGTATAATAAGTTTGATAATTAAAACACTTGTGGGTCTGCTTATATTACCTATGTTTTTCTCTTGGTTCTTTCCCTTAATATGACCATAATTTTTGAGTGACTAATGGATACTGTATATGGAGAACTGTCGAGGCACCCTCTTCCTTTGAGAGCGTTACCCTATCCTTTGGTATGTAATCAGAGAAGGGGCAGATCACTTTGATTCAATTAGTAACTAAACTGACTGGAGGCTGGATTGAAGTTTTAAAAGCCACATCTACTTCTGGTTTGCTCCTCATCAGTGGTGTAGTTCCCAGGAATTCCAACTGAGAGCCTGAGTGGTGACTGGGCCTTCTCTTCCAAGTCAGGTTCTGAACTCCAATTTTTGTCTCTTCAACTGTGTGAGGCTCAAAACTCTGCTCCGATTTTCTGTGACTTTCTGCTTAGCTTCTTGTCCTAGGCAGCTTAAGAATTTGGCATATGCTTCTAGGAGAAAATGAGGTATCTAATTTATTTCTCTATGCTTCTCTTTTCTCCAGCGTTCTGCTCCCTCAAGTCTTGGATGCTTTGGCAAACCAACCTCCCCTTCTCTCCCAATCTTTTTTTTTTTTCCCTTTCCAGTCTGCAGCCTTTCGATATTTTCATAAACTTTGTTTCTCTGCTAATTAGCCAAAGCTCTCTACGTGGATTCTTAGTCCCTGATTCCAAGCCAAAAACGAGCTATTACCTTGAGGTAATAGCTTGCAGAATATCAGCTCAGAGGTCTGTGGTTGCCTTTTCTCTTCTTTCCTGGGTCTTGGCCCCTCAAATCCTGGTTGCCTCAGTCACTTCCGATGCTTCCAATCAGAAGGCTGTTATTTGTTTTTTTCTTTACATTTCAGCTGACTTTTCCATTTGTTCTAACCAGAATAATTGGTCTGGTGCAAGCTACTTCATCTTAGCCAGAAGCAAAGGTCTAACATACGATTTTGAAAACATCACTCAACATGTCTTTGCCTGTCTTTTGGTCAGTTACCTGAAAAAAATACTAGCATCTTGCCTTTCTATTCCCACGCTATAGTTCATTCAAGTAAATTTCTAATGTGCTTGATAAACTCTAGAATTGAGAGAAAAATCATTACCTTGAGATGTGCAGTAGAAACACTGAGATTTGGGGAAAACAATATCACAAATAAGATTATATATGTGATTAGTGCAGATATCAGTTATCCTTGCAATAAAGACAATGTCTGTTCTACTCTTATTTTAATATACTAAGCTTTCCTCAACTTCCTTTGGGGAAATATTTTGCATCAAGACACTTGATATTGAATCTGGATGTGTTTCAGGTCTGATTGCACCTAGACCAGCACCTGCAAATTCTGCAATTTATTTTTCATCACTCTTGTTTATAATTCCTACATTTCACTTCAGTAATTATTAAGGCAAATTATAGGTAGCTAGATTTTCTGAGGTTGGGCTGACATTAAGCTTTTTAATTTTCGTTTGCTGGCACCATTTCACTCTGTGTTAGTCGGTACATTGTCCCTACCTTGTCCAGTATTTTAGAAGGAAGTTTCTTTCTTCTTGCTTACTATCCTCTGCCTGTTTCATTACTTTTGTCCCTGAGGAACCCTAGGAGAATGAGTACCAAATACAGAAACAGAATTCAGGTTTTCTTACTTTTAGATCTGAACTCGAAATCAGAAAACCAAAAGGCCAGATCCCAGATAGATTGCTTTCTCTTTTATTCCTAGCATTAGGACAACCCCCACAAGAAGTGACCTACTTTTTCATAAGCCATTATTCATATTTTAACCTGTCTATGGGTATATTGCCCTCGGTCTCTGTGATTCTTCTAAGCCTATAAATACGATCCCCCTAAAATTACCTCTCCTTTTTCTTTTACCTACTGCCACAGCATGTGAAGAACAGTTGTATTATATTGATTATATACCTGTATAAGTGGTAAAATGTTATAGATATTTATAATCATACAAATTATCTAAAGCTGGCTCCTTGGTGAATGGAAACTGAAAGCAACTAATTCACTTTATTTTATGCTTGGTCATTTCTATAGCAGCCAATGAAATCATACTATTATTGCTAATTGTTTACTTAATGTACTCCACCCACCTGAAAGGGGCTCCAGGCATTGTAATGTGATTTACAAGGATATTGTAACATCATGGCAACTACACAGCTAATTAGGAAAATTAAGTCTGGCCTCTTAAATCGCAAAAAGGAGCAGAAATAAGACAGCTAAAGGAAACAAAGAAAGGAGAAAGGATTTAGGAATTATTCTCCAGCAGTCATTGCTGTAGAAAACATCCATAGAAGTGACAGTTTTGATGTAGAGAGTGGAGGGTGAGCTGTGAACTACAGATAAAGGAATATTTGAGGGTTTATTACCTTGACAGAGCAAGTAGATTTTGCATGGCACTGGGACACTAAATATTGCTTTGAAGGAAAGGTTTGGGGGGAGCAGCAATAAAATTAAAGCAACTGAGTAAAGAATGGGGGGTGCTGACTTAGTGATCAAACAACATTGTTTTCTTACCTGATAAAAATGGTGCGTTAACTCTGTAACTCTCAACTGTGATATGTACTTTCAGGCCATGTATTCCTACTCTTTCAAGGTTCTCAGGAGGCCCCATTACAAACGAAATTTAATTACTGACTGATGGAAGCCACACTAATAAACGAGGAAGAGGTTTATTAGTTCCCTCTTTGTTCATCCCAGAGAGGGAAGCCAGTGGTCCTCTCTGTGTGTGCTATGGGGAACCCCAAACTTGGGATGGGGAAATAGACTGATGATCTAACACTGGACCCACCGGTTACTGATCCATTTTATTTGACTCTTACTGTTGTCTCTGAACATATTTCACACTCAAGAAACATGCGGAGTTATTAATGAAACCACGAAGTCCCTGATTAAGGAGTAGGGAAGGTGCTCTGGCTTTTGCCATCTCTCACCTCTGTATACTTCAGCAAGTTATTTGAACTTTCTGAGCCTTGGTTTTATCATCCAATGAATAGGAATAATAATCCTTAATTAAGGGATTAAATGGGATAGTGAATGTCAGATGTCTGGCACATAGTAGTTAGTCAGTAAATGGTAGGAATTTTTATTAATGTAATTTTTTACAATTTCATAAATAAAAGTAAGTAGTAAGAGGAAACATGAAACTGATTTTCAAGACTATATTCAAGGGTAGGGGGGAGAGAAAAATTCACTTTGTTAGTATTAGAGAGGGGATATGAAATGAAACACTGATGGAAGAAAGCATCAAATACCTTGACACTTGCTTAAATGCTCTTGATCAAATTTGGCGAAGCTTCATTTCGTAGTGGAAGGGCATTGAGTCAAGTTTTCTCTACTCGAAGGGTTTGGTGATTAGACTTTGCACAGTTGCCAAACGCCATGATATGGAATGCTCAGGGATCTACAGGCAAGTTCTTCAGGCTCAATAGTGAGTTGAGATAATTCAAGATGCCCTGATTCCAGGCGATCTCACAGATTCTCAGTACCCCTTTATGTCTTTCAGACTCTAGAAACAAAATATGTAACAAAATGTATAACTCAAATATATAATGCAATGTATTCTTTTTTAAAAATAGATCTTTATTGGAGTATAATTGCTTCACAATACTGTGTTAGTTTCTGCTGTACACCAAAGTGAATCAGCCATATGCATACATATATCCCCATATCCCCTCCCTCTTGAGCCTCCCTCCCACACTCCCTATCCCACCCCTCTAGGTCATCGCAAAGTGCCGAGCTGATCTCTCTGTGCTGTATTATTTACTTTGCAATCAAAGAATACATTTACGTTAAAGGCTAGCAGTTTGCATTGAAAATGATCTCAGGAGTTAATGTATACCAGTCCATGCCTTCCCCCATTGGCAGCAATATATATCCCTACATAGCCTAGTTAATGTTGCCCCTTTACATTTTTTCTTTCTTTCTCGAAATTTCTTTTGTCCGGTTTGGAGACACAATGACCTTGACTTTTCCATAGTTGTAATAATAGTTGCTTATTGAGAGGTAACTGCCATCTGAGAGTCATTTGATAACATTTAGTCTAACAGAACTCTAAGACAAGGACTTTGAATCACCTGCTTCTTTTTTTCAGCCTGTGTTTATTTTCTGTGACTGCCATAACAAATTACCACAGACTCTGTGGTTTAAAACGACAACAATTAATTTCCTTACCGTTCTGGAGGTCAAAAGTCCAACACATGTCTCACTGGGGTAAAGTAAATGTGTCTGCAGGGCTGTGTTCCTTCTGGCGGCTCTAGGGGAGAAGGAGTTGTCCTGTCTTTTCCAGCTTGTGGAGACTGTCTGCATTCCTTGGCTTGTGGCCCCTTTCTCCATCTTCAAAGCCAGCAATGTCTCATCTTTCTTACCCTGTTTCTCTCTCTGATCGCAACTGGGTAAGGTTCTCTGCTTTTAAGACCCATGTGACTAGATTGAACCCACCTGCATAATTCAGGATCCTCTCTCCACCTCAAGATCCATACCATAATCCAAGGTCCTCTATGCCAGGTAAGGTAACATATTCACAGATTTCAGGGATGAGAATGAGAACATCTTGGGGGGGGGCGATTATTTTTCTGCCTACCTTGAACAAAAAAAGAAAATTATCATTTATTTTGGCAAAAATTATACACGGAACTTCTTTTTTTTAAAAATTTATTTATTTTTGGCTGTGCTGGGTCTTCGTTTCTGTGCGAGGGCTTTCTCTAGTTGCGGCGAGCGGGGGCCACTCTTCATCGAGGTGTGCGGGCTTCTCACTATCGTGGCCTCTCTTGTTGCGGAGCACAGGCTCCAGACATGCAGGCTCAGTAATTGTGGCTCACGGTCCCAGTTGCTCCGCGGCATGTGGGATCTTCCCAGACCAGGGCTCGAACCCGTGTCCCCTGCATTGGCAGGCAGATTCTCAACCACTTCGCCACCAGGGAAGCCCTACACGGAACTTCTAAATGCTGTCTGCAGCTAGCTCTCAGGTAGATCAGTCTTCCACTACAGGAGAGTTTGGAGGTGGCTTGTTAGACTCCTACAGTAAGTAGGTCCTTGATTGAATACTGTGGGCAGAGAGAGTGTGGCCTTTGTGCGTCATGCCCTTTTATTACCTGGCAGGAAACGGGGTTCCCCTTCGTACTCAGGACATTATTAAGGACACGAAATTGCTCCTAAGGATCCTGGAGAGAGTGAGAGAGTGTGAATGATTTGGGAAAGGTCTGGAGAGTGGGGTTTTACCTTGGAAGTCCCTGGACAGTCTGGGCAGGGAAGGAAGTTCAAGCTGCCTCAGAGATGGCCTCTCTTGAGAGACATGAGTTTGACAGAATGGATGAATACCTCGTGTCTGGCAATCTGAGCGTGATGATACCAGAAACAGGACACTGTAGCTCTGATTGGATTAAAGAACTTGTAGGCAGCTGCAGAAGCTCCAGAGAGGGTTAGAGAGGGTGAAAAACACCCCCCACCGGGGAGGGTGGCCGTGTGTGATGTTGCCAGGGTGGCTGCGTCAGTCTCGGGGAGGCTGGTGTAATAGACTCTTCTCCTCTGAGCTGGAGGGGCCGAGAGTGAGCTTCCGGGCCCAGAGGTGAATATTCTCTTCGTGAAAAGTAAAATAAGTGTGTTCCAAGATTCGTCCTGTGCTCGTTTCACCCGCACACCTTCTCATGCCGCAGATGAGGAAGGTGAAGAGCAGAGACAGAGCTAGGGGTGAGGAAAGGAGAAGTCGAAGGGTGATGGGCTTTCTGGAGCAGTTCGGGGTGAGTTCAGGGCCCTTCTCTCTCCAATCACTTACTGGAACAGGGAACATTTCCAGGAGCTGGTAGAGTTTGGACTGAGTCTGGAGGGAGGGAGGAGAACAGTAATGACACTGATGAAGATGCTATGATTGAAAACAGAGTACAGAGAAGTGAAGCCGAAATCGCACCCTCTCATCTTGGAAAAGTAGAGGCAGCTTCACTGTCAGAGAGGGTCTTTACTGCTGCTGTTTTTTAATGTTTACTGAAATTATTAGGGCTAAACTGATGAATGGAGATATGAAGCAGCTGCTGATAGGCTGTAATATGAAGTGCTATGACTGTTAAATGCACATTTGTTAAGAAGTGCCCTAGGGTGTCGGATGGTGTCTGAGCCATGGGGTCACAAAAGACCACAAGAGAATTGGAATAGAGAAGTTCATTACTCACAGACCTTGGAGGAGTACATGACGTGCCTCCAGGGGCCACAGGGGGAGGTCAAGGCCAGGCGTGGGTAGAGAGCCGACAGGACCTGGGGCACATGCCTTTATCAGGGTCCAAGGGTGGAATGCTTTGAGGTTCCCAGGCTAAGGCTGGATTGGTCAATTCAATCTAAAAAGAGCAGGGTTTTTGTAAGCTTTTCGGGGCTCTTACCTAAGGGGCACGCAAGAAGAAGGCCCTGGGAGAGGGGGGAGATGGTTTATCATAAGGGTGACTGGGGGAGTCATGTCAGGAACTTTCATTTACTTGTGACTCTGAGGGCTATTTTCTCGGGTGTGCCAGGGGGCGGGGCTAGTGTCAGTTCAAGGTCCCTGCAGGCCACTTGCCCATACAAAAGGATGCCAAGGCAGCAATACTATGAAGTAGTTTAGTTAAACTCTCAACATGAAGGCTATTGAAAGAGGATTGGATCAGGAAGACCACACTTTGTGCCTTTGGGGAGATGCATTATAACAGACATGCAATTATCATTATTTTTGTTGTTGTTGTCTTTACAGCAGTCACAATTCATGGGATACTTGCATCATTCCAGGCACTGTAGTGAAGTCCATAGGCTTTGAATGCAAACAGCCTGGACTCAAATCCCAGTACTGCCACTTTTTAATAGTATGATATTGAGCAACCACTCCAAACCTCACCTTCCTCAACTGAAAAATGGAAATAATATGAGGTTGATCTTGTAGAGTCGTTGTCATGATTAAATGAGCTGATGTATTTAAAATGGTTGGTACAATGCCTGACTCTTCACATTCAAAAACTTTGGCATCTATTTTTTCGTGTTATTTAGTATGTAAATATTTTACAGATTTACCTTCATTAGAATGTTATCATATATGAACATCTTGGGGTGAATGGGTTTTTCAGACCAGTTCTCACCTGCCAGGGCTCTGATAAAAAGGAATGTAATAGGAAAATTTGATGATGGGTAAGGACATGGAGAGACAGATCCCAAGTAGGTGACACTAATCAGGAGTGCCTCATTATGGGCCCTGGGGATCCTGGGGGCTGTACTATGAGACACTGAATACTTTCGGGTGCAGAACAGAGTCCATTGTGCTCTTTTGCCTAGTCTAAGTGTTAAGTGTACTAAGCATACAACAGAGACTGATGTCTGTAACTTAGCAATATAACGAAGTTCTAGGTGTTGAATCTAATTGCGTTTGCTTCTGAAATAAAAAAAAAACCCAGTTGAGGACTTCCATTAAATAGCTCTACAACTTCTGGCACTCCTCATCTCTAAGATGAAAGCATAGGGGAAAAAGATTTCTAATGTCCCTTTTGTGTCTAACATTCCAAGACTCTCAAAGTGAGGGCCAATATTATGTATTTCCTTTTATAGGAATTTGCTTTGCTTGGGGAGAGCAAAACCATATGCCCAAAACATTGTGTAAGTCAGGTCAATTAAGAAGGATTGCTCCTTCAGCTCCGGGTTTGCTTTAGCAAATCTTTAGAGCTGGCTCTTTATTTGTAACTCTGTAGAGGACCAAAACAAGCTTACATCTGCCTAGGGCATGGAGAAGCAAAACACAGTTCAGATGCATTCCTAAATCATGAATTTTTCTCATTGACGTACATGACATCACAGACAGTGCAGCTGCATGGCATAGATTTTTAGGGCTTGATTACAAACAACCTCCGACAGACATCCCTGGGAGAATGATGAGGAAGTTGTGCCTGTGACATAGCTGATCCTTCTCCTCTACAGAACAGGCTAGTGGTTTTAAGGGCAAATATCAGCACCAGTCTTGGCACCTAAGGAATAATATAGGTTGTTTAGGGATGGGTTGAAAATTGGGATCATTCACCATCAATTCATATTTTGAGTTTAGTAATTTTTCTAAAAGGCTATCCTGAGCATTTCTCATTTCTACATGTCAAGAAATGCTAAGACTTGGGGCCAGACCTTCAGTAGCATTCTAAGCATCATTACATCCTATTTATTTGAATGCTTGATGTCAGACTGTCCCCCAATCTGATGCTCCAATACCCTCAGACTCTGTCCTTTCACTTCTGGAACCTTAAACAATGGGCCCTACTATCATTGGGTCATCTACTAAAGGGTCTTATAATTCACTCTCCCATCTCCCCACAACCCACTCCAAATTTCAGTTGTAAATTTCTTTATACCCCCAGGATGAGGATACATGTTTCTCTTAGACAGGCCTATAGTAACCTGTACTTAATGCCTTTGGAAATACTTCTCCTGTGTGTTAATTTCTTCCTTTTTAGAATAAGCTCCTTGAGGAAAGGAATAGAAGATAGATTCTAACTGTAGAGAAACAAAATATGTTTGTGCGATGATTGAGTGACTGTATCTCATATCCAATATCAAACATTGAAACACATGGAGATGTTTAAGCAATGGCTTGGCCCATAGTGACTCCTACCCTTATCCTTATTCAGCTTCTCAGTCATGGTGGACAATACTACCGTCTCCCTCAATCCTCACAAGAAAACCTCGGAGTAATCATGATTCATTGCTCTGCTTTGTGTACATACTTCATGCAGCTGGTTTTTCTTTTTTAACTTCTTGCATATTATGTGAAGACTAACATTTATATATTTAGAAAGTCCGTAACATTCATTTAGACCCTTTCCTCAAGTGGAAATGTGAAACTAAATGATTAAGTTGTAATTAGCCCTCTATAACAAAGACATTTACCTATTTAATGAGTGGTTAATTGTTGGTTCTTTATATTAGGGTAGCCACATGATTTATATTCCAAACCAGGACTACTTTGAGAGTGAAAGAGGGCACTATTAATAACTGCACAGGTCGACAGGGGTAAGCTTGGACTCTACAGGTCACAGTGGGACATATGGTCACCCTATTTATAGATGAAGATGCTGCTGAACTAGCACCAACAAAGCATGCCCCTGGGACCATCCTTCCCTAATTGTGACGTGTACATGATGAGCCAGTTATATCTGCTTATCAGGACATCCTTGTAGCTGATAGGACAGGTATGGACAAGGTTGGTTTGTGCCTGGATTTTAAGTTATAAATGTGACTGAGTGACAACACAGAGAGGCTAACCCTATTGAAAGAAGATTTTTATTACTTACAGGGAGGGGCTTACATTTTCCCAGAGGGGCCATGCTATGTCATGCAGGGCCACATGGGGAAGCACGAGGTTCGCTCAGGGGGGCAGATGCAGGATCCAGGGGAAAGCATGGTCCAGAGACTTTCTTGTGTTTTCCATGGGAAAGGAAAGGCGGGCAGGGGAAACGGCTTAGGACTGGCTAGTTTGAATGATGTTGGTACGCTCTGGGCTATATGGGTGGGCTCTCTAGTTGTCTGGGTGATTCAGGGCAGGAGAAATATTGGTTTGGTGTGTCAGTTAAAAGAGGTGGTTGGGGGTTTGGACCCAGCATTGATTGGAGGGTCTGTGCTATGATTTTTGTGCCCTTGCAAAATCTGTATCACAAGGGAAATGTAAACAACTTTGGCAATTAGTTCGACCCTATGATGAATGAATGCCAATTTATTAATGAATGCCTCTGAGAAACTCACTGTCTCAGTAGAGATTGAAACCTCAAACTTCACATCATTAGCTTGAAGCTCTAATCCACACAATGAGCTGGCCCATTCTCAGCTTAGTAATAATGGCCCCCTCAGGTGCCTGGGGACACAAACAAAAAGGACAGCATTGAGGGTAGGTTGAAGGTACATCTTTGAAATCAATGGTTTGAAGAAGACTCCTCTCCAGGTTTTGCAAGAAGATGTAAAAATTTAAACATATTTTACTGCATTTCAAGGAAAACGGTAGCAGATTGGCTTGATTTTAGGTATGATGTGAATGTGAAGTTCTCTTTTTTGGTATCAGGGAGGGATTTACAGTTGAGAACAGGTGGCCCAAACTCAGTGCTGCCCAATGGTGTGGTGAGGAAATGGGGAGGCCACTCGGGGAGGCCATGAAGCTGTCACTCCACAGTCTCTCTTGTGACCCCAACCAAAAGGCCACGGGGATGTTCCCATGTTTGTTTTACAGCTGACGACAGTGAGAGGGGTTGAGGAAGTGTCCTAAGTACTTCAGCTTTTAAGATGCAGAACTGATAATAGAATGTAAGTTTGTCCAACTTCCCCAGACTCAACTAACTGGGAGCTCCCCTGTGAGGGAAAAACAGAGATCCTTTCTGCACAAGCCTGCTCTCTCCTGGTTTAAACCAGGGTTTAAAACCCATGCCTTTGGAACGGGCAGCCCCTGCTCCTCGGGTTCCAGGCTGGAGCAGGCTTCTGCATATCTCCCAGCGTGTTGCCATTTATGGATTTGGGCAAAATAACAGAATTGCAAAGCTTCAGACTCCCAGACTTCTTTTTTTTTTTTTTCCCTTTTCTTCCACACCGAGCTTCCTGTTTCTATGGCAATGAATAGGATGTTTTGTACCAAGAAACACTTTAAATGCCACTGGGGGAAGGTAAGAACCCCACATAGCTCTCTACAGAGCAGAAAGGTGAAATGATATGCTAAGAAGAGCTGAGAAGCGGAAAAGCTGGAATAGAGGTGGGAGGAGGGAGGAGGGAGGTAAAGAAGCATCTGCTGAGAAAGAAAACTAAAACCTAGGCAGCAACATGGCAGGCAAGAGCCAGGCCCCTCAGAGCGGCAGCTGTCAGTACAGGGGCATCAATGAGCACTTGGAAATCCACGCGGGCATCATGAGAACCCCAGGGCTCGGGGTGTCAGGCAGTCTTCACCTGGCAGCGGGAGGCAGAGATCAGGGAGGCATCTCTAGATACGCTCACTACACAGGACCCACTGCCAGGTGGCTTCCTGTGTAACCTGTAAGGTAAAGAGGCTCAAATATTCTACCCTGCAAATGCTCACTGGACACACACACAGGCTGGTACAAGGTCACTGAAATCAAGCTCTTCCACCTACAAGGTTAGAACCAGGATTTCTGGTTCTAACCAGATACCCTGGGATGGACTCTGGAAGGCTCTGCCATCTTCCTTTCTTTTCCTGCCTTCTCTGGTTGTTTGGTTGCTTGGGTGGGATTGCTTACAATCCGTGTACCACACACGCTTACAAGAAGGCAGATGTTTAAAATAACATAAAATACAAGGGATGCAAAAGAGAACCTGGAAAATTAAAGTGGTAATGGGACAAATTTCTTTCCCTCTTTCCCCTATCCAATTTTCTGCAACTGATATGCAAAAATATATGACCAAATCAACATTCAGAAAAGAAACACCTTAGAACAATTTAAATTTTCACCTGGTAGAGCTATAAGTGGCATATCAACTAGTTCTCACTTTTGGTTTTACTAATTCCTCCACTAGAGCCAATCCAAATCCAATCAAACTTCATCTAGCTTGAAGTTCCTGTTATACAAAATTTTTAAGAGCTATAAGCTGGAATTAAAGGCACAGTAACAGCAAGAGCCAATCAGAGGGCAGCCTCAAAATAGCCTTGGTCCCCGTGGAAGGCCAAGGCAGATGTTTTTGTCCAGCTGCTTGATGCAGAAGGCCTCTCACTCACCAGAGGTCCGTAAAAGGCTCACCTACAGCTGCTTGTGAAATTGGTTCCTTGTAAATGAAAGTTGACCAGGAGTCATGTGAGCCAATGGCAGCCGGACAGGGAGGGCCAGGGTGCCAAACGGAGCAGGAAGTGGCCAGGGGCCAGGGTAAACAACGAGGGGCAGGAGCTGAGGTGAGTATCTGTCCCAGGATAGTTCAGCGAGCTCCTGCTTTCCAAGGGTTTGGCCAGGGCCACCTGGTTTATTTTCAGTTCATCTGGGTATGCCCTCATTGACTATGGGAGCCTCACATTTGCATGTCTGCTTTAGGAGACCCTAACAAGTACACATAATAAAATGTTAATTTATGCCTTCTGCTAGGGTTGGAATTGAGTGTGGCTTGATGCAAACTGCAAAACAGAACAAATCTGGAAATTCTGGCAGGCAGAAGAGTAGGGCGGAGGGAGGACGTGCTCCTCTGAGTTGTGGAAGGGAGGCTGAGAGGAAACTTCCTGGCGTCAAGCTCCCTTCAGACCCCAGACAGGGGCTTCCTCCAGCAGCTGGGCTCAGTTTCCCCAGCACAGTTGAGCGATGGCCTTTCTGTCTTGAGAGCCCCGAGCCACACACTGTAATAGTGACCAGTACTGGGCACAGAGTAGGGCCTTCGTAAATATTGGGGGAATTGATTAATAATACTGGGAATGTTCTGAAGATGAACTCTTCCTCCCATGTTTGCAAATTATCAGGTCTTGCTTACCTCTTTAAGAACTCCACACCCATCTCCACCTTAAAGGAGAAAGCCAGCGCACGTGATGTTCTGAGTTATTCTAAAAAGCAATCCGCTGTGGGTCTCTGAATTCTACTGACCCTAGACCAGCGCACACTGCCTCAGGCAGTCTTGTGTAAACAACTCTTTCCATTCAGCTGTGCTCAGACCACCCTATCCTGGTGCCACCCGCATGGCTGACACGCTTATATGTCCTAAGCTGGTCCCGTTACTAGGAGTAAGACCGAAATTTCCTTATAGTTATCCCCCTTTCCCCCATTCGTATGAACATAAAGCTGATATCATTCCAGGATTAAAATACACTAGCAGAATTCTGGCTGGTCTCTGTAAACACCTTTTGGGGTTCCTGCCCAGCCCCCTTGACTCTGCGGTTGCCTGGGAATCATCCCCCTCTGCACAAAAAAAGAAGCTCAAGTAACCGTTTATTCACCAGGAACCCTCGACCTCCATCATAGATTGCATCAGAGTTCCAAGCTGGCCAATCATAGTCTTTCTCTTAGGAATTTGGAATTAAAGAAAGCTAGTTAGCATCTAAGTTTGGCTCAGACACACATTTTGGAGCAATGGTGGTCATCTGCGGGGAGAACTGGAACAAGTCAGTCTTGGGGGGGGGGGAAGGAAATGCAAATATGCAGAGTAAAGCAGAGTCAAAAGCAGCCTGCTTACACTTCCTTCCACTGGGTTCTGAAGATGACTTTGGGTCTTTAAATTCCTATTGATTGATCAGCCTACCACCACTGTTTTCTGATACATGTAAACAAAAAGACTTTAAAAAGACAGTAACAAGTTTCACCATAGACATCTGTGGCTCTAATCTACGCTGCAATTCCTAACCCTAACCTTACCCTTTTTCATCATATCTCGACTCTAAGACTCTACTCAAAGTCAGGGCGAAGTTCCCAATTGCTATGTTGCCATGACAACGACCCTTTATCTAGCTCTCAGTGAACCCCCTGCCTGCCCATCCCAAATGGTTTCCCCCTGCCACCGCAACGTGCAGCTTTGCTTGAGTCTCGGCATTTTTTCACATTTCTCTGAACCCACTCCTCTGGTCCTTCCTCTGTTTCCACTGGGATTGCTCGCTAGGCTTAGAAGGGGTTTGTTTCCCTCTCTCTGTGGTCATGCAAATACATCTAGATCGGATACTGGATGCTTTTGTCTTTTTTTGTTTTTGTTCTTGGCAAATGCAATGGTTTCTACTTGCTGACTTATGGAAACAGAAATTTTGGTGATGAAAAAATTGACTATAGATGGGGCACAGCACCTATAGGCAATTGGCTTTCGCGTGCCTGGCACGGTATCTGGTCCCTGCCAATATTTGTATGGTAATAAAAGAATTACCCAATTAAAAAAAATAGATCTAAACTCCTGAGGAAATGAATGAGCTAAAAGGAGTGGTTGCTTGTGTCCTTGGCTTATCCAGGGATCCTGATTCTCCTCCAGCAGGGGAAGAAGTGAGGGGTCTCCAGCCCCTGGGAAGTTAACTGGGCAGTGCCATTGTTCTCCTAGGGGTAAAGGGGGGAAGAGGTTTGAGGATGAACACACAGTATATAACACTTCATCTAACTTCTTTTTCTGTTTGATGTCAATAAACTACATCATGAAATGAAAGCCCATGTGATGGAGGGAAAGACCCATGAATGGCTTGCTTAACCATCTGATGAAAATATAACCAAGGAACTTATAGAGATGCCCTGTTCTCTTGCTCAGAGGCCCAACAGGTGAACAGAAATGCTTCTTTCACACAGAGCACAGTTGAGGACTGAGCATTTCAGGACACATGGGGCTCTGCCATGAGTGTGGGTCACACAATATTTCACAATATTCATGATGATATTTATGATGAGAAAGCTAGTTCTGAGTTTCTAACTGTATGCGAAAGAAGCCTGCTCTGTGTCACAGGTATGCCTAAGTCTACCATTGTGATCCACCTGCGCTTACTGAGTGTAAGCTGGGTGTACCGTTTTTAGCCCTGGGTCTTATTTTATTTTTTTATGTTTCTTTCTTCATCATATTCTTTTTCTTCTATGAGAAACTCTCTTTGGTAATCTCTGCAGGAATGGCAAAAAAGACTATTTTTATTGTGAGATAGAGTTGTCTCCTGCATATGCAACATAAGGGATGGTAATAATTTTTTTAATGGCCACACATATGGAAAAGGTCTCTCATTGCTTTACAGTCTCCACTGGATTTCTCCTCTACTCCTTCTGGCTTCCTGTTGTTCCCTGCCAAAAAGATGTTTTTCTGTCATTCTTTGAAGCCATTTTAATTTTACTTTGGAGTGGGCTCCAATTTGTTGAAGTGTGGGTTGCACACTGATACGAATCATCATAATTTTTAAGGTTTGAAATAGAGCCTATTAGGAATAAACACAGTTAAATAATTGTTTAAAGGATCCCACCAGGAGGAAAACTCTTAGGAGGTGGAAAACCCATATAACACTGAAAATTTACAATCATTTCCAAAATGCATTTGTGAGTCGCTGGCTGCCAAAATGCTGAGGGCACTGTGTATAAGCGGTAAACATCGTGGACTCAGTAAATGAGCTCTACTAGAGACTTTCTAAAAGAAAACCCCAGAGAGTAATGGGTTCCACTGGAGAAAAGGGAAGTCCTTTTAAAAGAATGAAACATTAAATTTTCTAATTAGGTTTCAGTCCAAAGGTTGAGTAACTTAGTGGGGAATCCAGAGTCATCCCTGGATTTCTCATCCTCACACCACTTAGCTACTTTCTCTCTGGAAGTCTCTAACATTGTTAAATGAAAGAACAGAGTAGAGCAGGAGTTTTTAAAAATTAGATTATAAAAGACTGTGGCCTTCTGAAATATTTGAAACCTGGGACTCTGAAGAGAGGAGGGTGTGTGTCAAAAAATCTCAAGACTGTACACACGAGAAAACAAGAAACTCATTAGAAAAGAAAGTGGCAGTATGCCCTGTAGTCCTCTGACCTGTCCTTGTGTTTAAAGCCCTGTAGTCCTCTGACCTGTCCTTGTGTTTAAAGCTTTTCTTCTCTGGGTCCCCTATTCCAGGCAAGATGCCCCAGAGGCACTCCTCCAGGTTGGGAGGTCACGGTGTGCCTATCCTGTGGTAAAGAGGACAGAACAACCCCGGTGGAGGACAGGCCTGGTTTGTGGGTGTAGGGGAGGTTTCTAGTAGCTCTTTTCATTCTTCCAAGTCATGACATTGGAAAACCAATTCTGAAGAAAGGGGACAGTAGCTGATTCAAATCACTGTGGAGAAGATGGCCAAGAAAATTCTGAATCTTAGTCCTCATGCACCCCCTAGTGTAGGATGAAAGGTAGTTCCTTGGTTACTGGGTTGAAGCTGAAAATCCTTCAAGCCATTCTCAATCACCCCCTTTGATGAATAGGACATATTGAGGGGGAATAAATGAGAAATAAAGGCCAGTAATGAGTTAAATTTGCAACTGCAACAATTGCAGACTACAAATTAATAATCATTTAAAAGAAGCAAGCAGCTTTGATATACTCAGGACTCAAATGTGAAGAAAGTGGGCAGACTCTCCATTGTTTAGACCAGCTTCTCAAACGTTAATCTGCATGTGGATCACCCAAGGATCTTGCTAAAATTTTTGATTCTGTAGTTCTGGGTGGAGCCCTCAATTCTGCATCTTTAACAAGCTCCAAGTGGTATAGAGGATGCTGGTCCACAGATCACACTTTGATAGCACTTCAAATAGCATGCAGGGCTGGTTTGTCCCCTCTGATTGGCCTGTGTGTTTTATAGTATTCTGAAGTTCTGCTAGAGCTGCCGTCTCCACCAACACTCCAACCAGCCCTGCTAGCACACTTCAATGATCCCCTCATTCATTTGGTGGCACTGTAAATTTGTCAGCTCAGAGATCATTCTTTTTTATTTTCTGAACTTCAATAGTATTTACCAATTTGCATTTAACTGTTTGTAATGCTGGATTGTTAATGACTACATATTACTGTGTGATCTCATGATTTGTGAGTTGGTTTTGTTTTCCCAGCTAAGTTGTCTGCTCATAAGAACAGGGGCTGTTGTACCACTTTGTTTCTTCCATGGGGGCATGCACAGTGCAGGGCATATAAGAGACAATGACAAAATTTGTTGATGCCTACTGTCAGCTTTGATATGAAAAAATTTCAGATCTGTTTCCTAAGACTGAGTTTTGATTCTTAGGTGGCAGAGAGAGGAAGAGTTGGGAAGGCACCAGGTTCCTGTGAGAAGTGAACAGAGGATGCTGGGGAAAATTTGGACCTCTTCTAGCAATCAAGATAAATATATCCTGGACCTCAAAACTTTGCCTAAGGCTTTCCTTAGAGTTAGGTGGCTTGTTTTGAATTCTATTTAGGTTTGTACTTAAGATGACATATGTAAAAATGTTCACACATCCTGAGCAGAGGAAACAACAAAAAGTAGATTTGAAAACAGTACACATGACATGATTGAGGAAAAAGTTAAGTGCTTTGAAGAAATATAAGATGAGATTTTCAAGTCAGGAGAAAGATATTGTATAAACAGGATAAATAACTCTTCTCTATTTTCATCGTGAAAGATCAGAGAAGGGTTACAATGCCACAGGCTTGAGTACAAGCTATACTCTCATGCTTGAGAAATGAACAGATTAGGTGGCTTCACATACCATAGGGCTGGGTGTTTTTAAGACAGAAATGTCTCACACTTTCCAGAGCAGACCATGCTGAAATGCGCAACAAGAAAAGATGTGAGTTCCTGGCCATAGGCAATCACTGAGCTGTCCTTGCTGCCTAAAGTCTTTTTAATTCTGCCTGTATGGGCTAGAAAAGATGACTTCTGAGTTCCCTGACAAATCTGAGAGAGAGTTTTAAAAATAATTAACACCTATCATTAATGACTATGTATTGTACTGATTGATAATTATAATAGTTATTCATAATTATTTTGTGCAATAGACTTTCAGAATCTAAAGGCACCCTAGAGGCCAATAGAAGCAATAGACATCTTTTTTTCTATAGCAGCGTCTCTCCTTCCATACCCCTGAGAGCTACAACATCTATAGGTTCTGCTCAAACACCTCCAGCTAAAAGGAACTCCCTGTGTGCCAAGACAATCATTTCTGTGGGACAGTATTTTTCTGTCATTAGAGAAATAACTCATCTTCACTGTAATAATTTTATAAAACAAAAGAGAAAAGCACAAAATAAAATTTAAAAATATCTATAATACTATCACCCAGAGATAACCACTATTAACCTTTTGATGTATATGCCCAGGTGTGTGTGTGCGCGTGTGTGTGCACATGTGTATACTTTCATTTTGAAAAAATCATACTACCCATATTTTAGAACCAGCTTTTATCATCTTTTGTCATTAGTAATTTTCCATAACATCAGTTTCAGAGGCTGAATAAGCATATTTTATTTTTTTAAATAGCTATAATTACTAAAAAATTTTTTCTTTCTATCAAGTTGAAACTTGCCTCTTTATAATTTATATACATTGGTCCTTTCTCTGCACTCCAGAGCTACATGCAATAAAAAGTGTCATCTTTCTTTTCCACACAGCTCTTCAAATATGTGGAGACTGCTTTCAGATCTCCCTGAGTCTTATTTTTGGGTTTCAATCAGCCTCAGGTTTTCAGGCCTCTTTATGGTTCTCAGGCTCCACTATCATGAAAGCTCTCCTCTGGATTAATTTCAGCATGTCATTTTGCCCAAAATTGGATACAATATTTCAGGGAAGATTAAAAGACAACTATCACCTCCTTTTTTTGGTGGAATTTGGAATATTTGTATGTAGCCAGTGTCCTGTTCGCTTTTTGAAGTCTTGACTCGTTGTTGACCTATTGAGTCTTCCATGTCTTACTCTCATACCTGCTGCTCTTGAGTTATCACAGTCTCCACCACCACCCTGCTACATCTTCTAATCATGCACTCAGGTTGCTCTTAGCCTGAATGCATAACTTTTTGTATATTCTTTCATTAATCCAACACATACTCATTGAACACTTGTTGTGTGCCAGGAACTGCTGGGGTACTAGGGATACGATGGCGTTCTCTGCCCGTCAACAGACTTAGCAATCTGTAATAAAAAAAGGGACAGAGCAAGATGCTACAGAAGCATACAGGAGTCCTTACATGGTCCAAGGCTTGGGTAAGACTTTGCTGAAGAAATATGATTTAGGTGAAGACCTGAAGGAAGATTGAGATTCATTCTTGTGAGATTCAGCCCATTTTTCCAGCCCACAGAGATAATTCTGGATCTCAATTTAATTATTTTTTTCTTCTTTATTTTTGGTGAATGATAAAAATGGCAGCTACATTATCATATGAATTGTCAAGAAATGGTAAATGTAAGAGAGCCCAGGACAGGTTTTTGTGACACCATAGACCTTTCCCCAGACTTTTCCAGATCTATCTAATTGTGTTTTGCATTAAGAAACTTTTCTCAATGAATCTATTTGCAGTGGGTAAAGAATATGGTTAATATGAATTTACTTAATTTTTCACTTTAGGATTCCTTGCTTAAATAGCTAATGTGCTTAAAGCCTCCAAAGGCTTGTTTTGGATGGAGTGCGGACATGACATTTCACACAAGCTCCTGATGCTCTGGAAGTGAGCTGTTGATCACGAGCTCTGGCTTATGAAGCAAATGTCTGCCATTAAAGCTTCTTGGCTCCTTGGGTGGCGTTCCTAGAAGTTGCTCTCAGCTGGATGATGAGCGTATGTTAAACTGTGTTTTCCTTCACATACTGCAGCCTTCCTCCATTATTCTTGTCCATGTTTCCACGTTCCTTTTTGCTCTTTTAAATAATTGTGGGCTCATCATTCCTCCAAGTCCCACTCTGGCTCTGCAATATCCAAAGGGACCAATTCAGTTCCCAAAGAGTCAGGCATTTGTTTACACCCCAAATACAAACAACTGAGATACTAAAAGAATCTTTCATTTTCCAACCTATTTTGACATTGTGGAGACACATATTAATCTTTTCTTGTTCTCACTCACCTTGAGCAACTACCTGGATGGAAAAAATGTAAAGCAATATTTTCTAATAACAACATTGATTTCTTTTCCTGAATTGTTGCTTCATTTTATCACGTAGATGTGCTTTTGATACATTGATTGTAAACTCCCAGAAAGACAGGGTGGTTTGCTGTAAAACGTAGTGAGTGCGACCCAGGGCCTGTGGTTACTATCAGTGACCATCTCAATCTCAGGCATGGGCTGGGGACACAAGAAGGAATCTCTGTCCTTGGTGCAAAGTAAACTGCTGTTGAACATTATAGGGCTGATACACTTCTTTGTGTGGAATGGTAATTCTTTTTGAAATTACTTCCAAACTTGGTTTAAATACAGTCTTGCCAAAAAAGCCAGACCGTCCTTCCCCTCTCATAACTCTGTGCCTTCATTCAGTTAAAGAGGGCATTTTTCAGGGACTATCTCTTCTGTTTTGCTGCTGCTATTTGATATTATCTAATGTTTTTCCATGAACTTACTGGAAGATTAAGCTGTTTTCTTTTCGGATTTATGTTGTAATGCCATCATTTATACAAATTCAGCGCAGGCCTGTTTTGAGAGTTTTTTTATTTTTAATTTTAGCCATAATGTTACTGAGTTTCTGGGCAGAGAACACCTTTTTTCTGTCTGGCAGTGAGTCACGGTTTTAACACCTTGAAAGGCTTACCAGAGGCTCCTTTCATACATGTGGGTGCACTTTGAAAAAGCAGTGGGTTGAACTGGCTGATGCGATATTTAGGGTAGCTCATTGGCAGAGAGCTTAGAGAGCAGAGGTAGAGGGTTATTTTGTTGGACGTCTCAGGTGAGGTGAAAGTTCGCCTCAATCTCCACTGCCAACTTTGATGACACAAAGAAAGTGTTTCTCCCAGATACCAGGCATGAGGCAGACCCTCCGCAGGAGACAAGGCAGACTGTCAGGTTTCCACATTTAGCAAGAAATTTTTTTTTTAATGAAACTTTGATGTCATTCTTGGAGCTATCAGACATGTAGGGATCACTGAACATTTCTGCACTCTTCTAAGCCTGTGATGTACAAACTAGCAACTATTTTCAGGTCACATTTTTTTAGCACAGGGTGCTACATTTTATTTTCATCTTAGCAATGACTGAATCCTCTTGCACATTATTGAATGTTTTACTCATTTAGGAAAATAACTCTGGCTGGTCAAAAATACTCATTGAACTGTTCAAGTGTGATATTTATTGATTCTCTAATACTTCACAAGTGCTCTGTCGAAACATTAGATTAAAGCGCTACGAGCAATTAAGAAATTCTTGACAAAGTTTATTTATTCACCCATTTATCTATTCATTATGGAACAAATACTTATTGAAAAGTTGTTCTGTACCTGACGATATAAAGATGAACAAGACACTGGTTTGCCTTCAATGAGTTCACAATCTACTGGTACATCCAGGAATGTCAGAAGAAAATTACATTCAGTGTGAAAACTATCATTCTAGAGGGGAAAAGACGGTGATTGGGGAATCACAGAAAGGGTTCATTTTATTGTTTATAAGAGGAGGAGGCAGAGGACCAGGGAGGACTCCAAGAGCCAGCTACAAGTCCACAGCCTTCTGGGAAATGCTAATGTAACTGGTGAGACCACAGTACCCCACCCAGACCAGCAGGCATCAATTTGACACAGGATCTGATTACGCGCTAACTGTGGGACACAGGACATTGGTGCTGTGGGACTGCAGGGGAGATGGTGGTCCACGAAGGTGGGAGTCATTATGAAAGCCTCCACGCTGGAGCTGAGCATTAAAGACGGTTAGCATTTTGATAGGATTTTCACTTGTATATCTCAAATAGGACAATCCAAAACAAGAACACTACCTATTGTAGGGGATGGAGGTACCATATATGTTTCCTGGAGATTAGAGAGTATATGATACAAAGCCGATTTCTTCTTAAGTGATAAACCCTCAGGTAGGGTTGGGGGAGTCTACATGCACCACAACCAGATGCCTCCTAAGGTTGAAACTGAACGAATATTTATAGTGAAAGTAACAGAACAGTCACACATTTTGAAGGGAACAAACGTGCGGATACATTGTAAGGAAATGTTGAGAACGGATCCGTTTCTCAGCAGAAACAAGAAGTAGTCTTTCACAGTTTTACAATCATTTATATATTCTTGTTGATCACATGAAAAGCACAAGATGGAAATTCAGGAATGTTGAGATGATATATAACTTTCTGGGAAGGGAATTTAAGGATCTCTAGTTCACTGAAGGGAGCAAGGGATGTGATAATAGAGAAATGGAACACGGGCTGCAGTACTCACGGACCATACATCTGCGCCGCAGGTAGTGAACAGATGAAACGAATTAAAATCATGTTTCTACTACTCATTTCAACCCACTTGCATAATTCTGAGCCAACTTTTGAAAGGAGGCTTAGCTGAGCTTCCTCTTCTGTAATTCCTGATAAACGGCGATACGCTGGTTGCATACAGATAACTATGAGTTCTGAAGACATGAACTAAAGAAGACAAGAACTAAAGAAGACAAATCCCTGACAACCAAGAGAGTATAATGGGGAATAAGCTGGGTTAAAGCAATTAAACCAGAAAATCCTTGTGACCAGAAAGTTCATGGTTTTACTCACAGCTGCTATTTTTCTGGGGCCATTGGCTGGTGAGATTCAGGAAGTACCTTGGAGTAATGCCTTCCGCTTAGTGGGGAAGAATTCTTTAGGCAGAGCTCGTTCAGATGTTCTTTTCTCTCCAAAAGTCAGGGTGATCTGTCAAAGCCCTTCTACGGCTGTGGGACAAAGAAGAGAAGGTATTCTGTAGCAGGCAAGTGGCAGCAATCCCTCCCAAGTTGTAGAGTGGGCCCTGGAGACGAGCCATGCTTTCCACAGTTCTTGCATTTGCATGAGTCTATGCATTCACAAGTAGGAATCGAAATAGCTAAAGTTATATAAAGACAACTGATGCAGACTCTGAACTTTAATGTGTGAATGTCGTGAAATCATAGAAGACACTAAGAATTCTCCAGATCAGTCTATAAAGAAGGTCACATACAGACTGGTACAGAATATTAGGAGGATTTTTGCCCTGCTCTGAACACGGCTTACAAAAGGAAGATAAGGACAGGGCAATGATAGAAATACTTGCCTTCCAGGTATCTGGCTAAGTGTTTTATCAATACTTTAGTGAGGAAATTTTGGAGGTAGTACAACAAACCACCCTATATCTGTATGTTAGTTGTTGGAACTCAGAATTTTTCAGCATATTATTAATAAATTATACATTTTATGTTTACAACATCAGTTCACGATCTATCAATCTATCTGTCTAGCTATCTAATTTAAATAAAAGTAATCCTATCTGAACTAGCTACAGAAAGATATTCTAACTAGGTGGGTCCAACTGATACTGGCAAAGACAATAAGCAGCAGACTTCACTAAATGGTGCCCAAACAAGGCAAATTCCTCTTTGGGTGTGCCAGATGAACATCCACAGGTTTATGCTTGCTACATAGATCCATGGAATGTTTGAGAGCTGGAACAGACCCCAAGTCCAATGCCCTTCTTTATATAGGCAAAGATGCCGCAGGCCAAGGGGACTTCCTGAGGAACGGAATTTCACCCCCAGGACTCGAACCCTGGGCCTCAGCTCCCAGTTGGGTACTTTTACAAGTACACCAAACAGTCTTGGAACAAAGAAAGGGGAATCAATGTTGATATCCAGTAGGAAGATACTGTGAAATATAAGCATTTCGATCCACTCTCCAAGGAATTACATTTCCCAACTTGATAAACATATCCTGGGTATTAAACAACCATGACAAAGAAGCCAGCAGAGAACTTATTTAGAAGTTCTCTTGCTCTTTTCTTTTACTCTGACTACCAGAGAGAGTGTATATCTCTTCAGTTACTCCCCTTTTCTTTCCTCAGCATGGCTGGGGAACAACGAATTTGAGAAGGCGGATGGTGAGAGAGCTGAGGGAACGGGGCAGTGCAGGGAACTGGGTTGCGGCAGCTGCTGTGTCCCATTGCCTAGGTGGGCACAGCCGTGGCCTGACCGATCAATCAGGACTCAGGAGGAGCTGGAGTTCCTCCTGCCTGTCTTTCTAATCAGAATTAAATCCTACTACACTATACGAGTTCTCATCATAAAGCAGGGGGAAGTCCACTTTTATTCATTATGAGAAAAGAAATACCACTTTCTCTTTTGAGCAAATATGAGCATTTCTAAAAACACATCAGCAACACCTTTTAGAAGAGTTTTGAGCTTATAGGGATGGAAACACCTAGGGTGGAAATCCCTTACTGGGAGCAAGTTTATGAGCTGCAACCTCTTTGCTTGAGAGCTTAAGGAAAAGTCTTGGGAATTCCAAGTTGTCAAACATCTCAGGAAGAGGAGTGAAACACAGAGGGAAAAATAAGGAGAAATGTCTGGGAACTCATGGGTGATCACACTGCAACTAACCAGGTTCCCCCACGTCTGCATAGACTTCCTGCTCCCTCTACAATCCAACACTGTTCCTTAAAGGAAATATTCAAGTTGAGAGATATTCAGATTTAAAGAAGTTGTGTAGTGTTGTGTGGGGAAAATAGACCAAGGGCAGGAGATGGACCTCAGAGGCGCAACAGGATTCAGGTTGGAAAACCAGTATCCAAGCTGATGTCTGTGCTCACCTACTGTGTTAGAAGATTCTGGAGCACAGCAAACATTTCCTGCCTCCGTGCATTTGCATCTGTTCCCTCTTACTGGAAAACCCTTCCCCTAGCTATGTACAGAGAGACCCTTCTGGCTGTATCATCCTTGCTCCCTGCTCTCCTACTCATCTTTTAGAGGATGCCATTCACATCTTTAATAACATGAATCACAGTCTACGCTTTGATTTTATTGCAGTCATTCCACAAATAATTGTGAGCACCTATTCTATCTCAGGCACGTCCTAAGCATGGGGAATAAGGCAGAAAGGAAAGTGGCAAAAGACCCCTTCTCCCTGTGCTCACCTTCCGGGGTGGGGTGGTACCAAGAGCCCACACTTAGGTAAGGCTTTCCCTGTGCCAGGCCCTGCTCTTGGCTCTGACACAGCAATTCATTTACCCCGCACCGAATCTCAGAGGTGGGGACTTTTTTTTGTTTGTTTGTTTATTTATTTATTTATTTATTTATGGCTGTGTTGGATCTTCGTTTCTGTGCGAGGGCTTTCTCCAGTTGTGGCAAGCGGGGGCCACTCTTCATCGCGGTGCGCGGGCCTATCACTATCGCGGCCTCTCTTGCTGCGGAGCACAGGCTCCAGACGTGCAGGCTCAGTAGTTGTGGCTCACGGGCCCAGCTGCTCCGCGGCATGTGGGATCTTCCCGGACCAGGGCTCGAACCCGTGTCCCCTGCATTAGCAGGCAGACTCTCAACCACTGCGCCACCAGGGAAGCCCAGAGGTGGGGATTTTTAATACCTTCCTTAAGCAGACGAGGAAATAGTGGCATAAGAAGGTTAAGACAACTTGCCTTGGGTCACACAGTTTGTTCATCATTCCTTGGTTTAAGGACAGATCTTTGCTTATGATCTGTCTTTCCCAGTGAAATATAAGCTCCATGAAGTTAGGGACCATCAGTGTCTTGTTCCCTGGTGTATCCTCAGCATCTGGTACATAGGAGGTGTTTATAAATATTTACAGAACGAATGAAAGAAAAAAAAGCGTCCTTACAAATACCCATTAGGACCGTCTGGGCTATTTTAGTAGAAAGGTTGCACGTTTAAGAAAATGCTATTTCCATCCCTGTTGGCTGTATGATGGCAAAATTGGTCCATCTTCATCCTTGCCTTCTACCATATAGAAATGCATTTATTGTACAGCCGTGTTAAACTACTGTACGCTTGTTGGTTAATACTGAAACTGAAGTTTAAATTTTTCCTTCATTACTGCCTCTTTCCTCCCCTGTTTATTGATGCTGCTGTGTTTAGTCTCCAGGAAGCCGAGCCGAGTTCCTGAAATGAAAACCACCTTCCCTCAGCTTGGATTTGGGCTGCGTGACTCAGGGGCTGGCTCCGACACCCTGACATCAGAACTCAAAAACCAGAAGTTTGGAAGAGACTTTATTCTGGTATCTAAGGAAGAAGGAAATACCTGGTGCAACTTGTCAGCCTTGAAGAGGAAAAAGAGAGTAATCATCATAATGAAAGGTGGCATCCTGGGTGAAGGAGAGACTGTTTACAAGCATATGTCTTGTGCACACTTGGCTTTGCACCGTGGGGCAGGATGTTCATTGTAGCTCCATGGAAGCTGCTCTCTGCTGTCTGTGAACTTTGATACCTTGGAGCTGCTTTGGAGTTGCTGATAATTATCAGGATTCCAAATTAGTGAATTAATGGAATTCACACATGATTGAACATAATCAAGAAGAGGCTAAAAATTGTTTGAGAATAAAACCAACTAAACCAAAAGGAAAAGGAAAGGTCTCCACAACTGGTGTATTTATGGAAAGGTTTCTTAGCAGGTGGACAGAAGATGTTAATGACCGTGATAATAGGCGTGCTGCTATATGATTGTCCGACACTGGGCTAAACCTTTAGTGTCATCTCATTTTTTTTTTAAAATTAATTAATTAATTAATTTATGGCTGTGTCGGGTCTTCGTTTCTGTGCGAGGACTTTCTCCAGCCGCGGCAAGTGGAGGCCACCACTCTTCACTGCGGTGCGCGGGCCTCTCACCATCGCGGTCCCTCCCGCTGCGGAGCACAGGCTCCAGACGCGCAGGCTCCAGACGCGCAGGCTCCAGACGCGCAGGCCCAGCAATCGTGGCCCACGGGCCCAGCCGCTCCGCGGCACGCGGGATCCTCCCAGACCAGGGCTCGAACCCGCGTCCCCCACACCGGCAGGCAGACTCTCAACCACTGCGCCACCAGGGAAGCCCTCTCATATTTTTTTTTTTTTTTTTTACAATATTTCTTGTTGTAAAGAGGATTATCCCTGTTTCACACTTCAGTAGGCTCATTCAGCCTGTCGAGATGAAGTTGGGACCCAAACCTGGTTCTGATTGACTCCAAGGCTTAGTTAGGGCTTAAACCACCATGTCATGTATTTTTGAGGATCCTCTTCAGGGACTCAGGGAAAGGAGAGGGGGTGGGAACGGTGACCTCTCATTCCAGGTACCTTCCTTTTCACCTGCTTGATCTGGCACGTGGACCTTACTAAGACATTGGGCTGGAGAGGAAGATCTTCTGGGATTTTTAGGATGTTCCCCCTGGCCTGCCCTGCCATCCTGCATCCTAGAGAGTCATTTGGTACATTTGGGACAGGAGTCAAGAGAGAGGGGGGGGCCCATTTACTCCTCATGAGTATTTTGCAAGAAGGTGTTACTACCCATTTTACGGAGAGAACACTAAGATGCAAGGTAGAGATTAATTTGCACAGTGTCACATAGTTTCTCAATGGTAGAATTGCTATTTGAGCCCCAGTTTTTCTCAGTCAAAAGCTTTGTTCCTTCCAAGACTAAATCAAGTCCCTTTCGCGTGGAGGTTCTCTTCTCGTGTCTGGGTGACTGGCGTGGGTGCTTCTTCCTCAGGGGAGGGACACAGGGTGAAGCCAGAGACCCCACTGCCCTGCAGTTTCTTCTACTTCATCTCCTCAGTGAGGCCTCTCATTCCATGTCTGGTTATTTGTGGAGGGATTGTTTATTGAGTTGTTGACTGTTATTTTGTTCTTGGGGCCAGGTCTCTGTGTTCCCTTATCTTGGAAAGGTGTGTGATACAGGGAAGAAAGCAGGAGTTACGAGGCAAAGAAGGCAATTCTTTGATGCTTAGTGTTCATTTGTGAAAACTTGGGCTTGTCACACTGGATGCTGCTGGAAGAGGAGTGGGCAGATGAATTATACTGCTCAAAGTTCAAAAGAAAGAATTGACTGGGCTGGAAAGGAGAAAAGGAAACTGGGGGCCCAAGAAAGTGCCAGATACTTCTCTCCATCACACACTTAGACACAGAGCCCGAGAAGGGGGATTTCTCTGGGGGATGGGGGTGAGGTGGGCGGACATATGACCTGAGCCCCTGAGAGTGTAGGCTTGGCTTGAAACTGAGGAATTCCTTGCCTCTGGGGGACGTCTTGGGGTTGGGAAGCAAGCATATCAGTGATGACCACGTGTGGACAGAAGACCAGGGCCTTCTAGCATTGTCTAATCCATAAGATTACAGGGAACTTTGCATGATTGGGGAGGTGGAACTAAAGCCCCAGTAATGACAGTGATTGAATTTCTCACAGCCTCAGAGAAAAGTGAACTTGGAGCAGATTAAGACAAGAAATAAATGTGATATTTCTTGCACTCTAGTTTTGTGGACCAAATTTTATATCCACTACAGATCCATTTCTTTGGCTGAAGAAAAATTTTTCTTGTAGTTAAACGGACAAATATTCCTGGAAGAAGTTGTATTTATAATCTAGTGCCCCCACCTTGCAAAGGATAAAAATCTCATCCTCAATTGTTACAACAGTAACTCTTCCCAAACCTTGGCTTTGAGGAAGGCATGATGAGTTGACAAAATTCCATATGGCGGGAGGGATTCTTCAGTGCAATCTCTTCACTGTATAGGGAATTTAAAAGCATAAAGGAGCAATAGCAAGAGCCTTTAAAGGAAAAAGGTAAATAAAAGTTTTCCTTAAAGGAAAAAGGTAAATACTCCTGTTTAATGATCCTTTGATACGACACTCAACTTTCTCACCTGCTGACCACTGATGGAAATATGGACTGCATCCCTCCCTCTTTTCCTCTCTCTATCCTGTTGTTCCTTCCCTATCTTCTTTCCTCTTCCCTTCTTATTTCATCATTCTTCTCTCTACTACCATTTTTTTTTTCGTGCTCTCCACGAATGCCCCAGGCTCATTTGGAATTTCAGCCAGTTAACATGATAAATGTATTGCTTGATCAACTAATGTATGGATGAGAAATGGGAGAAATGCAGGGAGGCGTTAGAATAAGGTTAGCACAACACAGTCCTGCCGAGGAGTCCACTTTCTCTCTAGAGGGGATTGCACAACGTTGCTGGGATTTCTCACAGACCAGGTAAAGCAGGAAGCAAGAAGCAGAGCTCTGTGACCTGACTCAGTGTTCCCAAGACGAGAAGAAATTGGTGTCTTGGGAGAAGAACATCTAGGGCAGGCACTGAGACCAGGGAGAAATTGCATTTTGGTGTTTACAGCATTGAGTGCACTCCAGGAAAATTTTGGGGAGTTTTGAAAAGGAAACAATTATGACATTGACTTCTTAATAGAGGGGACAGAATTCTTACTATCAAGTCCCAGTATTTTCCGAGTTCTCCTGGCATGGAGATGAATGCGAAGTCACTTGTGGGCTTCCAAGCAGAGGCACAATAGATCATAGCGGTGCGCTAAATTCCACAAGAGCTGTTTGCTTTTTCATGGCAGTCAAAAGGTCATTTAATGCCAGGACTTATTTGGATATGAAATAGTCATTTTGAAAATGTTCAGGTGAAGAAATAATGCCCTAACTCTCAACATGTGACTAATGCTTTGAGAAAGGTAATATTAACTTGCAGCATGTGATTCCAAGCTGAGCCGAGCCGTGGAGTGTCTGCTGGTTTCCTAACCATTCTTAAATTAAGGCGCTGCAATCTGTTACATAAATCTCTATTTTCTTATTTTAGGTTCAGCCAGCATTTTGCTAGTGAATAAATCAGACAGCCCAGATGTCATTTCTCCCTGACTAGATATAAATCACAACCAAAAGGCTCGCTAGGTTTGCCAAAAGTGCTTCATATGTCAACGAAATCTATCGTTACTGCCCCAGGATTCTCGCCTCCCCCCCAAAGGAATAAAGAGATCATTTGCCATCAATACAGCATCAAAGAATATTAAATTCCCCTGTTGAGTAATGAAATTCTCCCCCCTGATGTTTTACGGTATATAAATGGACAAGATGCATCCCTTTCCCAGTTGACGTGGAGAAGCTTCTAGAGCTGCTTGTTTTCTCCTTAGAGATGACCTAACGGAGCCTTGTTGATGAGGATCCACCACTTCACAGGACTAGATGGAGATATGGAGTTCCTTACCAATTCATTTCTTTAGGTGCTGTATTGGTCAGGGTGCTGTATTACTGTAAGAGACACCTTAAAATCTCAGTGGGTTACCCCAGAGAAGATGTCTTTCTTACTCACATCACACATCCAATATGGATGCTCTGTTGCCCTCACTCCCACTAGTGGTTCCG
The DNA here is from genome assembly GCF_949987535.1 of Balaenoptera acutorostrata. NCBI lineage: Eukaryota > Metazoa > Chordata > Mammalia > Artiodactyla > Balaenopteridae > Balaenoptera > Balaenoptera acutorostrata. Next base: position 22,635,600 of record NC_080077.1, read on the forward strand.
TCATCACCTGGAGCCTCCTGAGATAGCTTCCCTAATCCTCTGCAGCTGGCTGGCCTGGAAGAAAAGGGAAGGAGAATGTGCAGTTTTATTTGGGGAGTTTCATGGGTCAAGCCTGAAGGTGGCGAACATCACTGACCCATTCCATCCCCTAGAACATAGTCTAATGGCCACTTTCAAATGCAAGGGAGATGGCAAATGTGGGGTATTTCTGAGCGCAGCAGGAGAAATGAGATTGTGAATATGTGGTCATCTCCACCACTGATGCCAGACTCTTTCCCTGTCCTTCCCTTCCTTCCTTCCTTCCTTCCTTCCTTCCTTCCTTCCTTCCTTCCCTCCTTCCCAGAATCTATGGTGTTCTAGTTGCTTTGGTGACAGGTTTCCATGTTCTCCTCCTCCATGATGGTACCTTAGTGGTCTGGGTACCACTTCTGTACTGGGAAACCTAACTCAGTGTTGGATGGGTGGTCTGGAAGGAGATTCAGAAACAAGTGCTTTAAAAAATATTTTTTTAATCATTAAGAATTAAAAGGGTAAAAATGAATAAAGTATGGCTGACACATATATATCTTCAGTATATTATTTTCCACAGAAAAGCTGCAAAACTCCTGACATGGCCTGACATCATAGAAGTGAAATATTTCCAAAATGAATTGAGCCCAAATATTTTATATATGGTGGAAGCTCTATCTAGTCTAATTCAATATTTAGCAGTATTTATAATGAATAATAAGCAGTAACATTTTAAGTTCAAATTTCCTACTTTCAAAATAATTTTTCAAGTTAGTGAAGGATGGATTTCTACTCTCCATCTTTACCTACCACTGGTGATAAAGGGTACCTTCCTGATAGTGATTCAATTATAGCAACTTAGAAATTTAAATTTTAGAAAGAAAGAAACATTCATTTCATTGATAGCTAATCTCTGGCTCACTACACAGGGGGGAAGGGAGGGGGCTGACTGGTCATGGGGAGGAAGCTAAGAACAGTTAAACTGCTTTTAATTAACAGTATTTTATTCAGTAGATTACATAAGACATAAGTACTTTTTAAAAATTGGGCAACGTATCAGTGTTTTTCTCATAAGAATTTTAGTGAAGAAATTAATGCATTGGTAAAGATTGCTAAAAGAGACAGAAGGAATTAAGAAAGGATAGCACATAAATTGAAGAAACATTGGCTTAAGGCACAGAATAAAATTTTATTCAAAGCACAGTTCAGCTATTTCTTTCTGAAAATTAAAAATTTTTATTTTAGTTTATTTAAAAAATGTCTCCCTTACGGGTGAACCAATAAGGTAAAAGAGAATTGTAATAACTTTTCATTTCTGCTTTTCAAGGAGTAATTCATTTTGCTTTATTCACTTGAGAGACTGAAGCCATTTTATTGTTGAATTTTATAAAGCTTGCGTGAACAAGTTCTTTTCACCTGTAAGCCCAAGTTGACATGGTTGTAATCTTCCTTTTCTCACTGGCTGCTTCATTTACCATAGAGAAATCCTTTCTTCAGCATTATTTTCTCCCTAGAAGGTAAGCTTCTTTAGGACAAATTCTTGGCTTATTCATCACTGTATTCCCAGCAGCTAAAACAATATCTGACACATACAGAGCCCTCAGTAAGTACTTGTTGAAGATTTGGGTTGATACAAGTGCAAGCAAGGTGCCTTTAGTCCCTCTTTTATTGTGCCATAATGTCCTGGTTGTTAATCTGAAGATGAATTAGATCATTTTGTGAACTCCATTGACACTGTATCGGAAGTTTATTCATTTACTCTTTCACTCATTCATTCATTGATGTGTTTTGTGTTTATGGCACTAAGATGGACATTGAGGACCACAAGGATTTATAGGATGCAGCCCTTACTAAGTACTAAATTCACTGAAGATTAAAAAGCCTATTCAAACGCAGGTGATATGATGACAAACATAATGTATTTGAACAGCCCAAGGCGGAATGTAGCCTTTCTTAGGAATGCTCTTTTGTGAGGTATCATTACTTTGTTCTTTTAAAAGCTTCTGTTCATCTTGAAAAGCTAGGGACTCTTACAAATTTCTGCAACTGGATTGGCAGCTCCTTAAGGGCAGAAATAATATCTTTACTTGTATCTCCTATAAAGGGCAGAGTCTTTCTTCTAATTGGAAATCAATAAATATATGTTGGATGATTGAGTTATACTACTAAAAACACACTAACCTGCTGAATAGATTTAAAGTGGTAATAATGGTAATAGATTTAAAGTGGTAATAATGATTCTAGTTTGTCTTCCATATAGAGCAGGGATGGAGATATCTTGCCTTATGAAAACTGACTATTGGGTAGCCCTAAGATCTTTACAGAAAGGGATATATTGCAGAGATTGCTATAGTTCTAAAGTGACGAGGAGTAGATGTCTCCATGAATCTTTCCTGTGGGGTACATACAAATTCATTTCCCTGGACTTGTATATGAATAAACTGTGTCCAATTTGCATTGAGAAACCCACTACAAAGGAAATTACCCTACAGTTTGCAAGGCAGCAATAGAGACACAGATGTAGAGAACAAACATATGGACACCAAGGGGGGAAAGCGGGGGGTGGGTGGGTGGTGGTGGGATGAACTGGGAGATTGGGATTGACATATATACACTAATATGTATAAAATAGATGACTAATAAGAACATGCTGTATAAAAAAATAAATAAAATAAAACAAAAAACCAAAAAAACAACAAAAAAAGGAAATTACCCTACAGATAAAAGATGTGAGGAAGATGTTTTCCAAATGGATTGAATTTCTAGTGTTTGTCTTGTGTTATCTGAAGAAAGCAATACCTTCCTTCATCCTTTTAATACATGACAAGAAATTTGACAGGGGCTGGGAAATGATAGCCAAATTTTATTCAGCCTTCTGCCTTCCCAACAGTAAAATCCTAATTAAATAAGTATTAGATCCAGGATAGACTAAAGCGTGAGATAGAATAAAAGAAGACCCTTGCAATAACATAATGAGAAAAGTATTTTTAAACCGAATTAGCACTGTTTGAAAAATGAGGCAAACTTGATTCTTTCAAATGTAGGGCTCTCAAGTGGTGAAATTTTGTACACACAGCACAGATGTGTGCTGACAGATATTCAGAAAAGAGGGAAGATCATGCTGTGGAAAAACTGACATGAGTTGGTCATATAAATCTTTGGAACAATCATAGATGAGTCATGGCAAATTCTAACAAAGAATGCATTTTAATAAAAAATGTATGATTTATCTAAGGTGTCTCAATTTTTAAAAATTGTACTGATTAGCAAGAAAGAGGGAGGTGATGTGAATTCAGTTTTTTTCAAATCAAAAGGGAAGCAAAGAGGGGAAAAGAGTCTGTCTCTGTAAATGTCTTTTCAGTGGAATCTGGAAAAACCAGCTTGCCATTTCTTTCACTTTAGGGTCTCACAAAATCATAAATTCTTGGAGGCCTGAAACTGATTTTCTCTACGGATATCCTTGTTTCTAATATAGATTATAAAAAAGATAAGTTGTAAGAGAGAGAAGAGTTTACTTGCTGAGTTTGTTTAAATGTGGGGGGCTGGCTCTAAGAATTCATCAGGGACCTATGCTCATTCTGTCTTCTTGTTCGGTTATCCTCACCATGTGGCTTCCATCTTGTGGTACGTCCACACTTCAAGCCAGTAGAGTAGAGAGCACACCCCTTCTTTCTTATTTCTTATTTATTTATTTGGATTCCTTTTTTATTTTGGCCACACTGCATGGCCAGGACCAGCAGTGAGAGCACCGAGTCCTAACTACTGGACCACCAGGGAATTCCCATATACCCCTTCTTTTTTTTGTTTTGTTTTGTTTTTGTTTGTTTGTTTGTTTTTTATAAATGTATTTATTTGTTTTTATTTTTGGCTGTGTTGGGTCTTTGTTGCTGTGCACGGGCTTTCTCTAGTTGCGGCGAGCAGGGTCCACTCCCCCTTGCAGTGCGCAGGCCTCTCACTGTCATGACCTCTCTTTGTTGTGGAGCACAGGCCCCAGGCATGCGGGCTTCCGTAGTTGTGGCACATGGGCTCAGTAGTTGTGGCTCACAGGCTCTAGAGCCCATGGCACATGGGCCCAGCTGCTCCGCGGCATGTTGGATCCTCCCGGACCAGGGCTCGAAGCTGCGTCCCCTGCATTGGCAGGCGGATTCCTAACCACTGTGCCACCAGGGAAGCCCTACCCCTTCTTTTTTAATGGCATGTTCTGGAAATTATACACACCAATTCACCTCAGCTCCCATTGGCCAGCACTTAGTCACATGGCCATGTTTAGTTGCAAGGAAAGCTCAGAAATGTAGTCTTTAGTGGGGGTGGCTCAGGGACCAGCTAAAACTCAGGAGAGATGCAAAGAGATGATAATAGGAGTACTGTTACCATTGTGGCAGGTTGAGATTCTGCCACTCAGCCTGAGAGAGTCTTAAAACTGAGATGGCGCAGACTGAGCACAGAGGCTGGGGTATGAATAACTGGGCAGTGGGAAATGGTGTAGAAAGCCAAACTGCAGTCAATAAATGAATTGATAATGATGGATAAAGTGCAAGATTAATTGTAGCTAGAACTTACTAAGGGTCAAATACTATCCTATGTGATTTGTTTGGACTAGTTTATCTAATCTATCAAACAACGCTCCGAGGTAAGTCTGATAACCATTTCCACCTGAGAGATGAAAAAACTGGTGCACAGAACAGTTTAGAAACTCACTCAAGCCATATACTTAAAGCTGCCAAGGTTGAAAGACAAACTCAGGATGAACAGATGTTAAAATATTGAGGCCAACCTTGAGTTCATGTGAGGGTTTAAAGGAAATGTCTCCCCATGGTGCTTACTGTAGATAATCTCTTTAGACAGAGTTTATCCTTCTGTTGGCCTCCCAAGGAAACATTTTGAAAGTCTGCCTCTCTTATTCATTATGACACTTCTAACTACGATTCTTCCAATGATCTGCTCCGTTCACTTCCCTTCCTAAGCAATGTTCTAAACTCCAGCACCGTCCATCAATCTCAAGGCAGGGTCACTCTATACAGTGAAACCTCTGGTACTTCCTGAGAGATGGCAGGAAGATGGGTCCTTTCCCTACCTTAACCTGGAACCACTGACTGCCTAGCTGATGCTACCAGGCTATAAACGGCTGCCAGGCTAGGGCTGGGGTTCTTGCTCTGCTAGGAGTTTCCTACTTTACCCAATGTCCCTGTGGCACTGTTATACCCAGAGACGTCATAAAGTATCTGGGCCCTTTTCAGCAAGTGATTCTGGCCAGCCAGAGCAGAACTCTCTCTGTAAAACTACCTGCTTAAGTTAATTAAATTTAACACATGAGTTATGCATGGTAGGTCCTAGAAATATGAGTGAAACACAATCTGTGTCCACAAAAATCTTACAGTCCATGTAGAAGACGAGCTCAATAAAAATAACATTACAAGGGAGAATAAATTAAGTGCCAAAAGAGGTGAAAGGCAGTAATGTCATATCTGTGGAGGAAGCAAGTGTCCTGTCAATCCACTTCGAATGAATTATGGCAAAGCTATATTATATGAGTAATTAATTGAATAATACATGCTCTAACTGAAAGGGAGGGAGCAAGAAACAAAACAACTAAATTAGGGCAAGGCCATTTCCATCTGCCCTTCTATTTAATGAGAATGCATCCTGGAGGGAGCAGGAGATGGGAGCTATGAATCTGCCCTTTCCTCAGTAGCCTCAGTCCTCTTGGGTGGTAGAAGTTTGCAATGACAAATCCGATATTGGACTTTAAGTGTGATTTGAGGAGTTATACAGATTAACTGTGACTAAGTTGCTTTATGCCTACGTGTTGATTCTATGACCTAACCAGAAATACAAGAAGTTACTCCACTTTATAGGAGTCTGACAAACAGAGATGAAGGAAAGAACGTCCCTGGTGGAGGGAATGGCGTGAACAAAGGCAGAGATGGGGCAGAGTAGACTGTTGGGTGAACACAGGGAAGAGCTGGGAGAGGAACCTCAGGAAATGAACTGGAAACTGAATATTTGCCCATCCGGAAACCAGTTTTTCTACACTGTTCAGAATCCATCAGACTTAGGGCTCACTTCACATTCACACACAAGACGTCCCGTTTGTGTGATGGGGAGTAAGTACGATGGCTTTCAGCTTTCTCCATCTCCCCAGCTCTCCCCACGTTCCACGCCTTCATCCTTCCTGCTTTTTCTTTGAGATAATGAAGTGGAAGTTATGTGACCGTGAATTCAAATCCAGATGCTGTGAATTTGGGTCCCTTTGGGCTCATTTTCTCTTCTCTCCATTAGTATAGTAGCCCCTAACCCTCAAGTTTGTCTTGAGGATTAAGTGAGACAAGATAATGTATTTGAGACCCCGCATGCTTGGCAACGAGTTGGTTTTCTCACTCTCTTGCACCTGTTGGTGGCCCTGTCAAGGTCCTTCACCTAGGCCTGCTCTTCCCTGCCAACAAAAACATATAGAACTTCATGATTCCAAGAGTGGGCTAGCTGCCCTAAAGGCTTTGCCTCTTTCTTTGACTCACTTTACCCTTCTGAAGTCCCATCTCATCCCCTCAGGGCTTTGCTGTCTGCTTGGGAAATTACAAAGCATTGAGCGCAGATCCTAAATAAGAGTCTGGTAACACACCCGCGTTTTAACTGAGCTTTCTGCACACAGATCCCTACTCTAGAGGGAAAGGGTCAGGATTTGGGAGGCAAATTTGTGGAGGGAATTTTAAAAATCAGAGATACCTTCTTTAGTTTTTTGTTTTGTTTTGGCCACACCGCACAGCTTGGGGATTCTGTTTCCCAACCTGGGATTGAACCCAGGCCATGGCAGTGAAAGCCCGGAATCCTAACCACTAGACCACCAGGGAACTCCTCTGAGATACCTTCTTTTGTACTCCTCAAATCATATTGTGTTGAGAAGTTGCCAAATCCACCCATGGGAATGGCAGTCTGATAGAAAGATAAATTGAAATTTATCAGTGAACAGGGAGAATCTATATTCTAATGCTAAAAAATTTATGGTATGACTCTCCCCTAATTTTTTTCCTTTCTGTGTGTTTTGTACCTTAAAATGTTTTGTCAAGAATTATAAAATTTACAAAGGAGAAGTGAAGAATTAAGGAAAATCTATAGTAACAGCCTGTAATTGAGTTTCATGAGATTACAGATTATGTAGAAGATACCAGACTTATTTGCAGAAGACATGTTAGAAGTTTGGAGAAATGAAAGTTCAGGGCTGCTGACATGAGTGTATTTCTTTTGGAAAAAACACACCATAACAACTTCAATGGCAATAACCAATTTATCCTTCATTTCTGGGTTTTAATGCAGATCTGATTGCAACGAAGTACATTGTCCAAGTTTCTAAAATTGGTCAGCTTAACAAACTGAAGTAATTGCAATCAGATGTAGCATAGGATAAGGTCAGCAAGTTATCTGAATGAGGGGAAAAAAAATCTGTGTAGGATTTTAAAAGGCAATCCCAATATGCTAGAGTTTATTCTTCTACTTCACAGCCCCTCTCTCCTTCCCTCCTTCTACCTCCATGCCTTTCTCCACAAAATCCCCATTATTTGGGTCTAAATCATAAAACAGTTCATTAAATTGATAAACCATTAAAAAAAACGAGACTCTGCCTCACTGGAAACATAGGGACACAGCAGGAAATACAGAACATGATCTAGGAGCAGGAAGTGATATAAAATGACAGACAAAATGGAAAGATTTGAAAATGACCTCTGAAGCTCTAGAATAAAACTCACAGATCCTCCATCAATATGTTCATGAACAAAAATGAAAATTCTACTGAATGTTTTAGGAGGCAGATATTATCCAAGCCTACTATATTATAGCTCCAAGCCATCTTTCCTTTGTTCTTTTCATTTACTAGATGTCTCATATAAAAATGTTCAGATGTATTGATCTTGGTGTTGGATTTCCAAGTCCCTTTGCAAGACTATAAAAATAACAACCTTTAGTAGATTCGAAAGCAAATATGAGTCCCTTTTGCATTTGTGGAGTTATTATGCAAAGAGGGTCAGTGAGTGGGCAGTGTACAGACAATGATCAATATTTTAGAGAGATGACATAGAGAACCAGAGAGTGCCTGGAGAGGAAGCAGTTGGGTGGTCTGCTCCAAATTCTGTCCCTGATCTCTGTGAACTGGGAGAAGAACATTTCCCGGTTAAGGAAACTTAATTTCTTTTTGCCTATTATTTTATCTTTAAACTAGAGAGAACTTCATAAATGATTTTTCAACATGCTCCAGAGAGCTCTGGGGGCTCAGAGGAGCTGTTTAGGGACCACAGAAGTCTAAAGGCCAAGATGGGAGGGGCTGCTGAGCAAGAGTCCTGGTACTTCCCACCTGATTCAATCAGAACATCTCTACAGACTTGCTTTACTTCCTTATGTTTCCAGTTTATAGTGCTTTTGAACAAATAATTCTGTGGTAAAAATAAAAAATAAAAAACTGAAAAACTCTGAATGAAAGTATCTCTGTTCTGGGAACCACTTTCCCACCATGTGCATCTGTAAAAGTCTTCCAAAAACTTTACTAAGCTCTTTGAGGACATGAATTATAAAATCATAGATTTATGGTCTTTTACAACTTCAAGAAGACTGAGAGATTTTTTTACCCATGAGAAAATTGGATCCTGGAAAGGTTTAGATTTACTGATGTCACATAGCCAGTTAGTGTGTTATTCATGTTTGAATGTCTCATGTCACCTGTATGTTGTAGTTGTACAATATATACTTTTAAAATGATTCTTTGATTTTTCACATTAAAGCTGAAAAGACTGGGAAAATCTCTGTTCACTTGGTGATTGTAGGTCTTTCTGTGTATGTGTGTCCTTTCTATTTTGGTACTTTCCTGTTAAAATGAGTGTATTTTCTGAAATCCATATCGCTTGTGTTTCTTTGTTTCCCTCCTTTAGCTCATAGAGAATTTATCCAAAGACTGAAGAGTTTTTACAAAAAAACATTAAATGCACTTGGCTTGTGCTTCTACAAATTCTCAGATTTTAACCTAAGTGGTTTCCTGATTAATGAGACCCCTAGATTTGTGTTCACCAGTGCCCTGTAGCACATGCCAACTCCCCGCCACAGATTTACTATGATCTAGAAAATGGATTCTTTTTCAGTTTGCATGGTCCTGCATCTTGAGACATTCTTTCCATCTGCAACTTTTTGTTATATTCCAACTCATAATGTGGTGATGGGAAGGCAGGGGAAATTCTGCTATTTTCACTTCCTGGCTGAAGTCGATGCTAAAATCAAATACTTCTCGTGGAACTGTTAGAAAAAAAAGTCAAATATATGAAAATTAGAGTAAAGGAAGGCTGTCATTGAGAGAAATGTCTAACTAAAAATTACCCAATCTTCTAGAGGCATATATCTTTGTTTGACTTGCTATTTGTTTCAATTAGGACCTACCCAGGCACACAGTTTTTGCTTCCCAGAGTGAATTCCAAGTGGCCCTGGAACCTTTCCTTTGTTGAATCTTTTTTCTCTTTTGTTTTTATTTTCCTTCCTGTTTTTCTATTTCTTTCTATTTCTGTATTTTTGTTTCTGGATTTTGGCTAGGTGAGTTGGTCTCTGATGTTTTTCTATATTAGGGTTAGGACTCTATTTCTTTCTATGGCTGGGACCAAGGATCGATAGTCATCAGATCAACTGGTTATAACTGTATAAACAATAGAACAACTTGTATATAAAATTTATTGTTTGGGTATTGTGTCTTTCTACAACTTGCTCTGGAGTCTAGTGGTTATCAGACCATTAGGCTGGACTCAGCTGAGTAGTCAGGAGATCACTCTGTATATAGTAATATAGTTTGTGCACAACTGATAAATTATTCCCTGTTGGAGACAGTGATAACTGGAAATCTTGTTTTATAATCTGATCACTTTGTGATCTCTCTCAGGTGAACAGTCGAGAGTTATCTTCTGTTGAGTGACATACCACAGAGAAATGGAAATTGTTAGTCTGTTTTTAATGAGCTTAAATCAACTATGACAATGTTTCATGCTGCATGAAAAGTAGAATGGTCCTTTGAGATCCAGACTAGTAAGATTCTGTGTTCTGCAGGGTTTTTTTTTTTTTTTTTTTTTTTAGCTATGGCTAAAGTTGTAGAACTGATGCTGTAAGCTCTTTTTGTGCTCGTATGGCTATAATTGAGAAAAGTCTTTATCTCTCACTGTGTAAGTTTGAAATATTTTCCTACTGTCTGAAGATATTAATAAATTAGATTATAAAACCTCTAAAATTGAAAGAGCTCTTTTCTGATTGATTTATGTATCTCCTCTCATTTAGTTCTTTTACATGTCTCTATGTATCTCCATTCATTTAGTTCTTTTATTTATTTATTTATTTATTTATATTTATCTTTGGCTGTGTTAGGTCTTTGTTTCTGTGCGAGGGCTTTCTCTAGTTGCGGCGAGCGGGGGCCACTCTTCATTGTGGTGCATGGGCCTCTCACTGTCGTGGCCTCTCTTGTTGCGGAGCACAAGCTCCAGACATGCAAGCTCAGTAGTTGTGGCTCACGGGCCTAGTTGCTCTGCAGCATGTGGGATCTTCCCAGACCAGGGTTTGAACCCGTGTGCCCTGCATTGGCAGGCAGATTCTCAACCACTGCACCACCAGGGAAGCCCCATTTAGTTCTTTTAAATGCCTCTCTGCAACATTTTGTAGTTTTCAGTATACTGGTCTTGCATGATTTTTGTCAAATTTATATTTAAGTATTTCATATATTTTGATGTTATTGTAAATGATATTTTTATTAATTTCAATTTCCAGTTGCTTATTGTTAATATATAGACATGAAAATAATTTTTGTATAGTGTTCATGTATCCCGTACCCTTGCTCAACTCCTTTGTTAGTTTGAATAGCCTATTGTAGATTACTTAGGATTTTATACAATGCCAAGTATGCCATCCATGAATAAAGCTTCTGTTTGCCTCATTTTTCCAATTTATATGCCTTATTTTTCTTGCTTTATTGCATTGTCTAAAACAGTATTGAATAGAAGTGGTGAAAGCAGATAGCTTTTCTCAAATTATCCTTTCTTGAGGGAATATATTCATTATATCATGATTAATTATGTATGATGTTAGCTGTAAGTTTGTGGGAGATTGTCCTTAATCAGGTTGAGGAAGTTCTCTTTCTTCTTTATTCAAAGTTTTTGTCATGAATGAGTATTCAATTTTGTCAAAAACTTTTTTCATATGTGTTGAGAAGATCGTACTTTTATTCAGTATGTTAATATGATGAAATACATTGGTTGATTTTATAATGCTTAATTCAACTTGCATTCTTGGGATAATATCATTTGGTCATGATATTACCCTTTTTATAAATAGCTTGATTCAATTTGCTGAAATTTTGCTAAGGATTTTCATTTCTCTGTCCATGAAGGATATTAATTTTGGTATTCTGTTCTTGTAATGTCTTTGTCTGGTTTCCCTGTTAGGGTAATACTGGCTTTGTAAAAGGACTTGGGAAGTATTCTTTCCTCTTCAATTTTCTGTAGACAGATATACATAATAGAATCAATATTATTTCTTCTTTTTTAGACATATGAGGAAATTCAGTTAAATCAACTTGGGAGGGGTGTTGTTGGAAAATTTTAATTACAAATTCAACTGCTTCTAAGCAATAAGCTCGGGCAATCATAGAGCTCACCTCATTTGTTTCTCTTCTCTTAGGAATCATGGTCCTGTGCTTGCTATTGTTCCATGTCTGAAGAATCATTGCTTCATATAATTTTATTTAGTGTTCTAGTTGTTTAGGGTGGGGTGATAAATCCTGTCTCTGTTATTACATCATTGTTAGAAGACGAAGATTTTGTCCCATTCTGATGTGTTTATTCTTAAAAGTGTTTTGTTAAAAAAAGATTAAAGTTTTGGGAATTCCCTGGTGGTCCAGTGGTTAGGACTTGGCGCTTTCACTGACAGGGTCCCAGGTTTGATACCTGGTTGGGGAACTAAGATTGCGTAAGCCACACTGTGTGGCCAAAAAGAAAAAAAATTAATTCATTTTTTTTCAATCTTAAAGTCGCAAATTAGTCATGGATTACCCATCTGGTTCTCAACAAGAATTTATAAAATGATATTCTATACTCATTAGGTAATCCTACCAGATAGCAGGATTTTATATGTCAGCAAAATAACTTTCTATGCTTTGTAATGACTTTGTTATATCTTTATTTGTTTAAAAAAAACAAATAAAAAAGTTCCTCATTTCTAAACTGTTATGGTTTCTTCCAATTGTATATTCTTACTTCATATTTATTTTAAAATATTATAGTATCATTTCAATTTATGTGTAAACTCACCCAGTATTAGCTCAATCTCTCTCAGTATTAGCTCAACCATTCATTATTCTTATGTACATGTGCTCCAATCTTAATGAAGTGATGATCTCTCTCCTAACATCACATTTCATTTTCTCTTCACAAAAGTAAGTCTTATATTAAAAAAAAAAACAACTATATCAAGATGTCTTTTATACCTGAAACTGTCTTTGAGATTTCCCAGATGAATATTAGAAAATCACAAAGATTTTGTCTTTCACCTTATAAAAAAAGAGAGATGATAAAAATAATTAGGATTTTTGGTATGTTCTATTTTTCCTAATTAGCTCAATCAACATCATTGAATCAGTTTCATGAGAAAAGTTGTTAAATGAAGGAAGAAGCTTTCTATATGTTTTGTACAGAAAAAGAATTATTGATATAAATATGTTTTATTGGTTGTACACTTTATAAGATGTGTTAGAAGGCCCTGGAGATTTGTCAGTCTGTATTATGTTCTTATCCTCAATGGAAACATGGATCTAATCCTTTAAAAAGAGTTATGTATCTTATTGACTTCAATAGAGAATTTTACTCTTCCCCTTTATGATATTGTTGATTACTATAATGAATTAACTGTCATTCAGTCTTAACATCAGCAAGTTGTTTCTACTTTCCTCTCATGTTTGCCTGAAGTCATGAATCTGATTGTCAACAAAGGACAACCTGAGAATTTCTTGGAAAAGACTAATCCAGGTATACTTAATGTTATGGACGAATTTTATCCCCCAAAATTCATATGTTGAAATCTTCACTTCCATTACTTCAAAATGTAACTGTATTTGGAGATAGGTTCATTACAGAAATAAGTAAGGTAAATTGAGGCCATATAGGTGGGCCATAACCCAGTATGACTGGTGTCCTTCTAAGAAGATGAGGTTAAGACACAGACACATGGAGACAAGACCATTTGAAGACAAAGGGAGAAGATGGCCATCTGTGAGCCAAGGAGAGTGGCCTCAGAATGAAACCAATCCTGCTAATACATTGATCTTGAACTTCGGGCCTCCAGAACCATAAGGAAATAAATTTCTAGTGTTTAAGCCATCCACTCTGTGGTACTTTGTTCTGGTATCCTAGCAAACCAATATATTTAATGTGGTATTTTAATAGTACAGGCTTTCAAACTGCCTTCACTTGGACAACTCTGACTGTATTTGGGGAGTAAGTAAGGATTTCTATTAACTCTTCTCAATCCAGAATGAGATGATTTCATGAAAGCAACTGGTGATCCAGGGACCAGTGGAAACAATTAACTAGGATTGATGAGGAAGGAAGCAGAATTATGGTTGTTTGTCTTGAAATATTATTGGTATTGTCTTTAATGTTCTGTATTTTACTGGGTATTCCAGAAAGCCTTTTCTCCTTTTTCTTCATCTGTGTTTATGCCTCAACTTAATAGAAAACACTTCTGAGCACACCCTCCACCTCTCTGAGCCGCAGTGTCGCATCCTGAGAGCAGGCAGGGGAGTCCACCTCTCTGCATGACCTAATGTGCTGCCTAACGAGTGCAGGCGGGTTCCCCATCCAGCTTGTCTCCAGGGCTCCTGCAGAAGCCAGCACTGTGGGGGGCAGAGTCCACACCACTGCTGCATCTGTTGGGAGAAGCTCTTGCTGACAAGTGAAATGGCAAGCTGGCAAGCTTGAAATGAAACGTTCTTTAAATGTTATTTCTTTCTTTTTGAACTCTCAGAATACAGAAAAAGATATTTTTTTACTATGTCTCTACTTTTCATGGCAATATAATTATTTGCATAAGTTCAATAAGAATCTGACCTCTTTTTTTACTAGGATATAATTGGACAAATTGACTGTGTAACCAAAGACATGCTTGGAGTGTCAAGTTTGAGAATTCATCTTATTTAATACACTTATAGTAAGACCATAACTAAAGAGCAAGGGTTTTAAATCACATGTGGAACATATGCCTATAAAGCCCTCCCAGGAAACTGGTCTGATACCTGTTGTATACTAACAGAGTCCTTGCATTACAGGTAGGAAGAAAGGTCATTTCTTTGCAGGTCAGGTATATGATCAAATATTAGAAACTTCGAAGAGAGAGGAATTCACCCATATTTATTAATAGTGCAAGTGAAACCAAGTGGAGAGAATTTCTTGGGCTTCATTTCCTAGCTTCCGTATAGAAGAACAAGTAATGGAGGCTTTTCAAAGTCTCTTCAGAGTCCAGGATTCTTTATGAAATTTCAAGACAAAAGTTAATTTTATGACCTTAGTAACTAGCTCTGGATCTGATGATCATACAGAAGTTTATATAGTTAAATAACACCTCTTGTTTCACTTGTATAAAGTAATTGGGTAGACACATTATGAACACAGCTTTTTGTGTTAGGAATAATCTTTAGAGACTATTTAAGGAGGACTACTAAGAAAACACATCCAAAACATGGAAAAAGTTTGGTTAAATGTCCTTTCAATATCATATTTCTCCACCCCAATTAATATTTAATTATATAGGAGTATACAACTTTGACCTGCTGTATACTACTGATTAGAGCACAGACTCTGTGAAGTTACATGTCAGTTTCTGACTTTTGTCCAGTATGGATGTAAATAATTTATGTCTGGTAGGAAAGATGATCTCAAAGGTTGTGAGTCTGTTGTCTATAGACCATTTTCCACTTTTGTCTCTAACTTAGTGAACTGATTTTGGCTTATCTTTGCTGAGGAATATACAAACTTCTGTTCCTCAAATGCTCTTGGAATAAGTTTTACCATTCTGCTAGTTCTCACATGAATTAGGTAAATTAATCTCTGAATAACGTTCACTCTGTATCAGTATCAACTTTTTGTCATTTGAAAATTATACTTGGACATGGCACAAATATTGATGTCATACTGTTCCCTCTGTAAAATTATTAAGTATTCACCTTGACCATAGTAACCCATATGTTGTGGGTTAAATTTGTCCCCTCAAAATTCATATGTTGTTGTCCTAACCCTTTATTTCCACAGGATGTGAATGTATTTAGAGATAGTGCCGTTGCAGATATAATTAGTTACGGTGACATCATTAGGGTGGGACCTAATCCAATATGACCAGTGTCCTTTAAAAAGGGGAATTTTGGACGCACACACACAAGGAGAATGCCGTGTGAAGATGAAGGCGGAGACCACGGAGATGCTTCTATAAGCCCAGGAATGCAAACTGTTGCCAGCAAAACACGAGAAGCAAGGTGAGAGTCATGGAACAGGTTCTCTCACAACGCTCAGAAGGAACCAACTCTGCTAACACCTTCATCTTGGACTTCTAGCTTGAAGAAGTGTGAGACGATAAATTTCAGTTGTTTCACCCACCCAGCTGGTGGGCCATTGTTCAGGCAGCCCCAGAAAACTAATACACTGTGGATATCATCAGTGAACTACTTTACATCTGATATTCTATGGGTAAAAGAAAGTAAAATGCTTGACTCTGTGAGTGCTATAACGTTTTAAAATGTGGTTCTTATCGCTGAAAGACTTATGACTGATGTGGTGAGTTACAATATGGTCTTGAAAAATTAACAAAATTCTAGAGAGGTTGGGGAGAGGAGTGATTCACAAATTGTTTAAAGGCTTGATGCAACAGCTGGATCAGGTCAAAAAGAGAAAATTACCTAACACAGTCCAACCCTGGAAGTGATAAATATGGTGGAGTATTGATTAAAGCACAGCTTGTTAGAGCACCGAAGTGACCATGCTCAGCTGCAGGTGAGGGGAATAGGTTGAATCCTTCAAACCCAGGGCAAGACAAAATCCATAGCCACAGGGAAGTCAGGAAGGACAAAAAGAAGGCAAAAGCAGGTGAACAAAGCGTTAACAGAGAGAGGGGAAAAAGAAGAAACTAACATATATTGATTACCTATTAGCTAGAAATTCTTCTAGACTTTTTGAAAAACATTTTCTCTCATTGAACCCTCAAGGCAGCCAGGTTAAATATTCATTTAGCAGTTAATATATTTGAGGTTCAGAGAGGTCAAGCATATTGCCCCAGGCCACAGAAGGCTCAGCTAATGAGTGGCAGAATAGAGTTTTGAACCTAGGCTGTTCTGGCTCCAAAATGCATGCTCATTTTAATGCCTTCCGGTTACTCTCATAATAATATAATGATACGGAATAAATATAACACAGGTGGCTTAACATTAGCTATAGTTATGGTAGTTATTAGTGCTGCTCATTAATTTCATCGCTTCTTAGTTTGCTTCTGAACTTTCTGGCTCCTTTGGGCAGGTCATGGATTGATTCTAGCCCATTGTTTTGGCTTGTTCAGGGGGAAGCAACTGATGTCACTTCGAGGTCAGAACTTGGAGTCACTAGGGAAAGACCCTCCAGAGCCCTGATTTCTTTGCCCCGTAGTAGAAACGTGTATTGAGATGTAGATTCAATTAACCCGCGTTCCCGCAAAACTGCAATGAACAAACTCCTCAACTGATCCACACTGGATACAAAATATGAGTGAAAAATAAACTTTGTTGGTTTAAAGTTATACCGACTGATAAAATAACATACAGTAATTTTTTTTGTAAAATGAGGGATGTAGGAATTAAAGGTCCTTCATGTCTAAAATGTTATAATTCTAGGCAGCTTTTGTCACTATAATTGCATTTAAAAAACTAATTTGCAGTCTATTTTTATATTATGAAACAAATTCATAAATGTGCAAATGAAGTGAGTAAATTACTATTGGGAATGAGTTCTGATGTCAGTTTTTTTTGTTTCTAATCATCAGATGTGTGATGGTGATTATAAATCTGTTGTTTGGGTACGAGGTGTTGGCCAGCCCCTTGTAGGGTTCACTCTTGTACCCCATGGTGGTGATGAGCAGGAAGGACTAACACAATGAGAGCCTCTTGTTTGGTACCAAACAGTAACAGCAAGATATTTGAAAGGGCAGGGAATTCACTGGAAAGTTTCACAGAATCAGAGCTATTACATGTTTCATTTTTGGTCACCTGGCAGAGGTAATACATAGCCTGGCTATGCAGTATCAGAAATCACTTTGGGCTGATATGCCTAGAGGCATTTCATGAGAAAGATAAGACTTGAACAGAAACTTAATGAATTGGAAAGAAAGAGACTGGATGGCTTGTGGGCAGGAGGGGGTCAGGTAGAGATAGATAAACGCATAGAGATGGCAGAAGCAAAGGGTGTATTTGTGTGGCAGGATCAGTGAAATACTGGGGCTGTACATAAGTGTGAAAAATTTTATTTCTAAACCAAAGATAGAACCCCAAATGTATGCAACAGTCAACATATTCACAATGAGATAATACGGTGCAACAGTGATCCCAGCAGGCACTGGCATCTAGAGTGGGCGTGGTGTTCGGGGCTATGTGGACGCTTGGTGTGAGCTTCGATTGAAGGTGGGGAGGAGACTTTGCCTGATGGAAGAGAAATAACGATGTGAAGGAACAGCAGGAAATGGGGAACTTGCTAATCCATCTTCCCAAACCTGGGACACAGGATTTAAAGGTTCTACCTGGAGAAACTTTCTGGGAACAGGCAATCCTCAGGCCAGTGCCAGTCTTCAGTAAAGGCTAGGAGGCCAAAGGAATAATCATGGAATTAAGAGAATTGGCCCCCCGAGTTCCAGGGAGCACTGAAGAAGTGTTAGGAAAAGAAGAACATTGTAGAAATCTGGGTAAGAAAAGAGTCAGCTCAGGGCAATATAAGGATAAAATATTGAAAGAGGAGAGATGATCAGAACCCAAGGGGCAAGGGAGGTGAGTAGGATGGGTTTAGCTGGCCACGAGTTGCCAAGGTTATACCCAGGGGTCCCCTGGTGGATTCACAGGTGGTGGCCCTCAGACCTGTCCATAGTCAGCCTGGTGGCACTGCCCTTTCCAGAAAGAGAGAACCTCCAGGGGGTGCGTGCAGTCCTACCTTTCTGGAAAGAGTCATCTGAGGCTGGGTTAGACTGCACCTTTCAAGGACAGGCTGGCTCTCCTTGAGATTTTTCACATTATCCGCAAGTGGGGTAAGAATCTCCACACTGCTGTAAACAGCACCTGTTGCTCACCGCCATCACCAAGAAGCAGAGATGGACTGAAAATCTTTGCTGGAAACTTTGCAAGAAACACCTCTGAGACCTTCTCGGGAATCTAGAAGGCCTCATCTTCAAGTACCATCCTCTGGAGAAATAACTGTAGCTCTTGGGGATACCAAATCAATGACAACTCCGTAGAAACAGAAATAATTTAGGTTTAAAATGATGTTTGTGTCTATTTTAAGTTCATTTCCTTTTTAGCTATCCTGGGGAATGGCTGCCTTCTCAAAATTGTTAAATTGTAGCAAAAAGGCAATGACTTAGGAGAGGTTTTTCTTCCACTGTCTATCCCCTAAGGATCATTGCAGAAAACAAATCCCACGCAGTGCTGCCTGGTTTTCACCTGGGCTTTAGGCTGAGTAGAGCAGAGGCAGCTCTGAGTGGGAGCTGATACAACACAGGGGACTCACTGAAATGCTGCCCCACCTGTAGAACCAAGCCCTAGTTTAACACGGGGAATGTATTTTGAGAGGCCTCTATTCCAGTCTCCCTATGACCTCCAGAAGCAGCGATAGTAACTCAGGTGCCATACAGCGCTCACAAAGGCTGAAATCAGAGATGTTTTACTCATCTGTTACTGCCACAGATTTGCTTTGAGCTCACTCTTAAATTATTTAAAATCTTTCTCTGCTCTCTTTCATATGGCCCATGATTCAATTATCCAAGTTAAGCAGCCAAAAGCAATCAAAAATGATGGAAATAAAGACAAGAAATGGTTTTATTTACAATGCAAATGATCTGGTTCCTTCTCAAGTAAGAGAACAAATCAAATTAGCTGCTCTTCAAATTGAGAGGAAGTCACTGTACAGAACTGGCACTTATCAGAGCAGGGTTCTCCAGCGGCTCTTGGCTCTGGAGAGGGCTTCAGATGAATTTCACCATAGCAAGGGTTTGATTCAATGCATGTAATTGGAATGAAAAAATATTGAAGGCAGTGGAAATGTACTCCATTACGACCTGACAAAATGCAAGTGCCAAATGGCTGTCAGAATGTCTCAGTGTACAAATGACAAATACCCAGGGGAAATGATGCAAAGTAACAAGGACAGCATTTATTAGCACTTCTACAACCTTGGAGGCTCAAAGAACAGCTGTTTCACCTAATTCAGTGTTTTCCCCTCCAGTGGGAAGATGGGCACAGCAAGAATTGCTCATAGGAAGAAGGCTGGGGTGAGAGGTCAGGCGAGGGATAGAAATACTCTCTTCCACCTGGTTATTTTTCCACCTCAGTGCCAACTATTTTTCTCCCTGGAATTCCTCAGAAATGCTGACCATCACTCAGTGCTTCATCTTGCTTATAATAAGCTCTCCGTGTGTCCTTTTAAATCTCTCTTATAACTTAGCAACCTGGCTTGCTAGTTACACTGGTCAGCTAGATGCAAGAATGTAAATATACAGTGCCCTGATAGCCAGAACACCACCCCACAAAAAGGAGTGGATAAGTTCATCAAAGAATAGTGGGTGAAGAGAAGACAGAGATCCAGTTTTCTAAGGAAAACACTTCAAAGTAAAATAGTTCCCTAAGGAAAAACTGTCCTCTTTTGCAACCTACAGATGTTGTTCAATTGACTGCCGCCTCTCTTTCTCTCCTAGAGAAGCAGCTAGCACAGCAGAGTAAGGTGCTGTGGTTTTCTGTGCAGCAGTAGGGTTCCTACCTCGGCTCATAGGGTAGGAGTCACATTCCAGAAGGTGGTGAGCGTCTACCTTCTCCTGCAACTGAGCTCCCTGAGCAGCTTGGATGCGGGAGTCCTGAAGTCCCAGCCTTTGGGAATTACAGCAAAGTGATAACTCCCAGCAATAATTTTGCCTGGATAGTTCCCCATCTTTCTAGTGCTGAGTCCAGTGTCAGGCATATAGTAGGTGTTAGTAGCGTCTTTCATGAGAGAGAGTGAGATGGCTAGGATCCTAAAACCCTGAATCCTCCACTGCCTGCCTACCACCTTTGCAGGTCCTCAGTGAAGCAAGAAGATGGGACCCTCCAGGAAAAATAACACTCTATTCCTAGCTGAGGTTTTGGCTCTAAACTTTTATGTAGCTTCCTATTGAGAAAATGATTTGCACTGCGCATTATCTATGAGGTATCTGTTACCCAGACTAGACGTTGGAGAGCAGAGCTGTTGACAGTTTTCCCATCCTTAACCTCTTCCTGAAGCTTCTTTTACAAGGTCTAATCACTCAGCAGCTGAGAGGTCACTTTCTCTCAAGAGGCTGACACCACCATTTTCCTATTGTAAGAAAAAGAGACAATCCAAAGGAAAATTCCCTAAAGTGGGATTCCACCAAAGCAAAAGCATTTTTAGTAACTTTGATCCTTTCTGCAAATGCTCCAGTCTCTAGTTAAGCTTGCTTAATTTTTAAATCTTTGACCTTCGTCCAAATTTTTCTCAATGTAGATTAAGCAGTTGGACAAAAGTTCTACCTTGAGCTCTTTGTTTGTGGAAGTTGGAATACACATCTCACATATGATTTGCATGAATCAATGAAGAAATGCAGAAACTCTGCCTCTGCACTTCTCTTTCCAGATCTCAAGATCATATCTGTACTGGCAGAGGATCTCCAAGCTACCGTTAATACAGTATCCAAGATAGCCAAGCTGGTGTCATCCTTCCAATAATTACACTAAGTGCTGGTAATTTACAAAATGTTTTGGATCATTCAAATAGCAGTGACTGACAAATTTACTTCAATCCTGGTTGTATTTGGGGATTCTTAATAAGAATTACTTTTTTAAAAAAAATTAATTAATTAATTTATTTTTGTCTGTGTTGGGTCTTCGTTTCTGTACGAGGGCTTTCTCTAGTTGTGGCGAGTGGGGGCCACTCTTCATCACGATGCATGGACCTCTCACTGTCGTGGGCTCTTTTATTGTGGAGCACAGGCTCCAGACACGCAGGCTCAGTAGTTATGGCTCACGGGCCTAGTTGCTCCACGGCATGTGGGATCTTCCCAGACCAGGGCTCGAACCCGTGTCCCCTGCATTGTCAGGCAGATTCTCAACCACTGCGCCACCAGGGAAGCCCCAAAATTACTTTTGATCAACTCTTATATTAACATTATTTTTAAGAATCAAACACCTTACAGTACATCTAAATTATCTCATTATTATAAAATGGGAGTCTCTCTTGGTGATGTGAAATATGTTTTATGTCAGATTCAGTCACCCCCAGCTTTGCATGAAAACATTGGAGGAGATATAGTACATTTTAAACATGATAAAATGTAGTCAATTTAAAGGATGAGAAAGCCCAGGCAAAAATCCTGTTTCAAAAACAGCACCGTAGCACAGGTAACTTTATGAGAAGTAGGAACAACTGAAGATACGGCTAGAATAGAGAAAAACAGTGATGGAATCCTTAGGGAGTAGAGAGAAACTTATCAATGAATACATATGAAACACCCTAGGAGAACTCTCAGAAGTAGCTGGGAAATTTTTGAATAGTAGATGCAACGCTCGAAAAATTAATTTTGGTTATTCTTCTGGGGACCGTACATAGTCTAGAAAGAGAAGGTAGAAAAGAATCACACCACAGAAAGGAAATGTCAAGGTCACCAAGTTCAATGCTCTCATGTTAAAAACGGCAACAAGAAATTTTTAGAGAAGGAAAGTATCTTAAAGGATCATCTGATCTTGTACTCCCGCCCATTTTACAAATGAGAAAACTGAAGCAGATAAAGGTGAAGTGGCTTGCTGGAAGTTACATGGTTGTATTTGGAAGCATTACTACCCAGCTTTGGAAGGCATTATGTCTACTTAGAGGGATTCAAAGATTGACAGCTGCAGTGGCCTGTCAGAACAAAAGAATAAGAGTTTTCAGCAAAATAAATTTTCATTCTGACTTCAACTATTATCTAGTAACTTCAAGACAAAAATTTTTTTACTGAATTGACATATCTAAATGCTAAAATTAAAAAAATACTAAAACGAAAACCCCCTTTCCTTGGATTCAACAAATTAATGTATAAACCATATGGCACTATTCTACAGTGCATACATATTCATTCAACACACATTCAAGAAATATTTTAAGGGAGAACATTTTGCTTCCTGCCCTCCAGACAGTATCATTTTAATTAGAATGATTCGGGCAAAAAACAAAACAAAACTACAGTACAGGGCAAGAAGTGACAAGTGCTATGTGAGGTATATAAAAGAAGTGGCACAGGATTGGAGATTATGGAAATTCACTTCTAGCTTCTGGGATTGGAGAAGGCACCATGGAGAACACATACTTGAGAAAGGACATTGGTTAATAGGTGAAATTTTGTTACCGAACCAAACTTGGGTCTGCTTGCCCAGAGCAAAACAAAGCTAATCTACTGACACTGGCTTGTGGTGAAGGAAAGCACAGCACTTATTTGCAGGACACCAATCAAGGAGTATGTGCAGCTTGTGCTCAAAAAACCCAAACTCTCTGATGGATTTTAGGGAAGGGTTTTTAAAAGCAACATTAGGGGTGAGGGTTGCAGGGTGCCTGATCAGCTTGTGGACATTCTTCTGATTGGTTAGTGGTGAGGTAACTGGGTGGTATTTTGGGAGTTAATATTATCAACCTTCTGGTTCCAACTGGTCTATGATCTACATTCTTGTGTCAACTTCTTCCATCTGGCGGGGGTTTTAGTATTTGCAAAACAACTCAAAGCTATAGCTCAGAATATTATCTATAGCCCTTGAGGAGGGACTAAGGGTCCTTGACTTTGTTTTATGGCTAAACTATTATTATTTTGTCTTGCTTGACTGCTTTCCTTTGTTTCTGCATTTTCTCGCTTCTCTAATTAAATTTGCTCTTTGGAACTTGGGAAAAGCTGAGGAGGCTAAAGCTTTTCTACAGACAAGAGACAGGGGACATGGGGACCTGTCCCGGGGAATGCCCCATAGGGTCCTGCTTGGTTTCAATTTCAATGGATGAAAATATAAGAAACAAGAGAGATTTTTTTTTGGCAGAATAAATTAAAAGAGGAAAAGAATAATAACAGCAATACAAATAAATTACCATTTATTGAATGCCTACTATGTTACATATGTGAGTTCATAAACTCTTCATGACAGTCTTCAGAAGTACTTATTATTATTCCTGTTTAACAGAAGAGGAAACTGAAGTTCAGGGAGGTAAAATAACTTGCTCAAATATATACAGTTCATAAGTAGTTTGTCTTTGGCTCTGTTTGATCCCAAAGCCTCAGTTATTACCTCCAAAGACCTCTAACAAAATAGGAAAACCACAACTAGTATCTAAAAGTCCTTAAGAAATCAGGATGGTTCTAGTTAGGTGTTAGCACTGGTGAGTCAAGGGGAATATAGAGACAAATTTGACTTGGTTAATTCCACGGTCAGTAGTGAAATCTCAGGTCTCCTGACTACTGGGCAAAGTTTTGTCCATTAAATACTTTTCAGCTATTAAAATCCAAGAGAGTTAGAAAAAGGCAAAAGGTCAATGCAGAATACATTTCCTTTAATAAACATGTATTTAGAATTGTTAAGTTTTTAAAAAGTACTTGAATCATAACATTATGAATTTTAAGCCAATATGGATGTGTGGAAAAGCTTAATACTATTTAAGTGTTTTTTTTTTTTTGAAAATTAAATATGTGTGAAAACTGGCTTCTGTTTCCCAATGGCCTCCCACAGTATTCATCCAAAAAATATTGGAAGCAATTTTATTTGCCTTATTCTTGTGTAATAAGCCTCATTTGCCATACATGTGCTCAAGGGACCAGGGAGCAGCACTCAGCATCCTGTAAGTTAAAAATTTTTGTTTGCAGTCCACCTTCTGAAAAGAGACCTCAATTTTGCCTGATAGAGACTCATCTCTAAAGTCATCAAAATGCTAACTGAAGCACCCACAGGCGATATCTCTTCCATTTTCCATCTCTTGAATTATGTCTCTGACATTTCCCTTCTGTTGAGATGAAAGGCCAGATTGCCATCTGGAGTCTCTATGTTAAGGTTAATAATTACCCTTTCTATTTTTACTGCTGGTGCCACTTGGGGAGAAAACTTCCTGACTGACCACGATGAGTCTCCAAGGGGATCAGGGGTGTTGCCTTATCTGAGTGTCAAGAAAAAGACAGACAACAATCTTTCTGGTTTGGTTAAAGAGCAGCATTTTCCAGAGGCCAGACGTCCCTCCAGCTTATGGTCGAATGACTTCTCTGGGGCTTGTGAACAGAGAAACCAAGAGTTATGTCCGACTAGTCATTGCTTCAGGCTGCCCTGCTCTTCCCTGACAAGGAAGAACATCATTAGCTAAGGGCAGGAAAGCACCGAGAAAGTAGGTACACTGATTTCTGGAAGGCAGTGAGGATGTCTGGGCAAACCACTGGTATGGGTGATATTCCTCTTTGAAAGGAACCTGGATTTCTGTCTTAAATAAATACTGCTAGGACTCACCCTTGACCAGAATGAACTGTCAGCTGTGTTCCAGAAGGACAAGTTTCAGCAACTGTGGAACAGTGGAGTGAGCTCTTCAGAGACAGAAGACCAGGCTGACATTTATAGAATGACCTCAGGAAAGACCAACATCCCTGGAACACATTTTCAAGTGAAAAGTTGGCATAGAATACCTAGACCACTGAGTAATTTGGTGGATTAAATATGACAGTGCTTGAGAAGCATTTGACACATAGCAGGCATTAATTCCTCCACCCCTTGGTTTAATTGAATATTGCTCACATTTTGACCCATTCACAGAGGCATATGGATAATTCCTATGTCTTTCATCTTTTCTCCACAAAATGAAATATTTTACCCCAACGTTTTCTTGACCTGGGGCCATAGGTCAGTAGCCCCTCATGTGGGTAGGATCTTCTCTTTTCCCTTCTCTGACTTTGGCTTCTTTGCCATAATTATTGCCATCTCTATC
This sequence comes from Balaenoptera acutorostrata, assembly GCF_949987535.1. Classification (NCBI taxonomy): domain Eukaryota; kingdom Metazoa; phylum Chordata; class Mammalia; order Artiodactyla; family Balaenopteridae; genus Balaenoptera; species Balaenoptera acutorostrata. The sequence continues at coordinate 22,660,844 of NC_080077.1, forward strand.
AACGCCATTATCACTAAGACATCTGCCACAAAACTAGCAAAAACCACTTTATCATACAACATTTATTGAATTTACTTTGAGGTAACATTGTTAGGTTTTGAGGATTTAAATGTAAGGGGAATAGCCTTTTCATTCAAAAGACTCGCAGTACAGGTAAGAAGCCCACGTGTTCCTTCTTGCTTCTATTCAACCAGTCCTTGGGGAATCCTATTATTAAATGCTGATTCTTGAGTACGTGTCTTTTTAATAACTAATATAACAAAATGGGAAGTGTATATAAAGTAATTCTGCTAGACACCAAAGTATAGAAAGTGCTTGTGAGGTGGTTTCCGTTGCAAGCCCAACTAGCTAGTTTTTTCGTGGAATACCTTTTTTTTTCTTGAAAGAACAACTGACAGACTAGTTACGGTTATTCAGATTTGGGTATTTGGCAGACATTTTGTTAAAAATCCATTAGTTCAAGGAAAATAATTATCACTGTTGGTTGCTAATGGTACAATAATAGCTTTCAAGCAAAAATTAGAATTTTAAAAAACTTGTATCTGCCACTTTTAGCATGACAGTTTTTCAACACTTAGAAAGTTTCTGATGAAATCAGTGGGGATTTTAATGAATGTGACTTTTTTAATATTGATTGATAAATATGTCAACGTTTGGAAGATGTGCTAACTAACTCAGGGAACCAGTATGAGTTTTTACAGATGAAAGATCCATTTAAAGTGAAGTTAGATTTTTGAATATTAATGCAATGGATCATGAAACTTAATTGATATCATTTCTGATTCTATACTGCAACCAGCCTTTAAGAAAGTGCCACTTGTCAACTTTGCCTATTGTAACGAAGAAGAATATTCACAATTATCTAAAAAGACCATTAAAATATTCTTCTATTACCAAAGGCATATTTGTATAAGGCTGGATTTTCTTCACATACTTTAACTGAAACAACATATTGCAACACACTGAATGCTGAAGACATGAGAATCTAGCTGGCTTTTATTAAGCCAGATATTAAAGTGATTTGCTAAAAGTATTTTAAAACGCCACCCTTCTCATTATTTTTTGTTTTGGAAAATATGGCAAAGTAACCAAACTATATTACTTATGTTACTATGTAATGTGCTTATTATTTTAAGATGAATTAATAAATACTTTCAAATTCTCAGTTTTCATTTTTAATACTGTTAGTATTGATAAATACAACCCATAAGCAAAAGTTATTTGCAATGCTTAATAATTTTAAAGAGTATAAAAGGAAGCTTAGACCAATATGTTTGAGAACCACTTTTACTGGGTTTACTCCATTTTAAAAATGAGACACAACCACATACAGAAAAGTGCAAAACATATAGATATATAATTTAACAAATGCCATTAAATGACTTCTTCCATATAACCTCCCTATGGTCAAGAACAATGCTGCAAGCCCCCCAAAGCCCCCTGCCTGCCCTTTTTAATCACATACCCTCCCTCCCATCTTTCATTGGTTTATTCTCAAATAAATTTTAAAATTTATTTACACTTATAAAGAGCTTACTATGTGCCAGACACAGCCCTAAGTGCTTTAATTTATTTAATCCTTCTGTCCAACCCTGTGAGGCATTACTATCATCCCAATATATTGTTGAGAAAATAATGGCACAGTGAGCTTCAGTGGCTGGCCCAAGGTCAAGTGATGACTCAGTGTTTAAACACAGACAATCTGGCTGTAGCATCTAGCTAGAGGAAAACTTAACTATTGTATTGTCTCCCTCTAAAACTTTAGATTCTTGGCTTGAGGTTCAGGGACCACTCAGGTGATATGATTCTGTGCAGCAAATCGAGAGCAGGCTTGTGAATAGAACTACTGAAGGTGGAGATGATGGGCTTTATCAGCTCTGGGTCACCCTCATTCTGAGACTGTAGCCCTAGTGGAGAGAGGGGCTCCTCTTATACTCCCCATCCTGGGCTTGTTTTGGGCTTTGACTTCTGACTCCAACCCCCCCCCCACCCCATAGAATCATCAAAACCAGAACTCAAATTCTCAGAGACTGGCAAATATTTTCAGGGCAAAAGTATCTTGCTAGTTCTTCAGTGCCTTCTAGAAATACTTTAAAATATGCTTCCAGGCATTTTTAGATGTTTTCAGTAGAACATCTGGTCTGATTACTTAGCTTGCCATATTACATATTAATACAAAACTCCATACTATATTAAATTGAATCTCTATAAACATAATAAATGTTAATAGATGTGCTTGGGGTTTGAGAGTTTGATGATATTCAATGCTTTTCTGGGCTTTAAAAATAGCACCTTGACCTGTCAGTAATTTAGGGTTTTATCCATTTATTTATTCCCTGCCTGTTGCTAAAAGAGCTTTATGCATGTTTTCAGAATACCCTTCACAACTTCCCTAAACATTTTTCTGTGTTGTAAAGTATAGCTCAGTGCCCATCAGTTTAGATCCATAGCTGTGGTACTTTGCACTTACCCACAATGAACTCATCTGCCATTTTATCCCCATTCATTGGACCAAGTTAAATCTCCATGTATTCCTCATTAATTTGGTGTTTTCACTCTTCCAAAGAGTTTAATGCCATCAGCGTTCCTCCCCAACTTCTCCATGGCACTTACTTATTATGTGAGATTAGTGAGAGTACTGATCTTTCCCGTGGTTTAAAATCCTTCATCCATTAGGATGCTCATTTATTCCTACCCAAGGCATTTCTCTGTTCTTGATATATCAACTTCTTTTCTAGTCACCAGGCAATGGCAGGAATAGCCATATTGTGACTCATTTTTCATGATGGTTTTTGAGCAAACTTTTTTTAGTTTTTTTTTTTTATATTATTATTGAGCAAATTTTTTGAAGGTTTTTGGATGTTCCAATTATATTTACTGAGTTCTATTTTACCTAGAAATTGATTTACTGTCAGAGAACTCTCTGCTGTGTTAGGAAACTATGTTCCTTTTTCCTCTATTGGTAAGGTTTTAGTAAATATTTCATCATTCTCTCATTTGTTATAGATTCCTTTAAAACAGAAAATAACAATTTGGTGTTTGTAACTGCAGAATGGGCTCCAAAACGGACATCAAGAAAGTAGCTTAGACTGAGACCCAGCCCCTGAAAACCCAGTGTGTCACTCTGGCGACCTCACAGTCACCAGCCACCTGAGTTCTTTATTGTGGTTCTCTTCTGCCACATCTAAATAGCATCGAGAAGTCACTGGGTTACCTGCACTGCTACTATCTTTTACCTTTTCTGGAAGGAAAGTAGTTTGATCAACATTTTTTGTTTGTTGGTTTCTACATCAATCTGGCAGAAACAGGCAGAGGTCAAGAATCAGAGTTATCCAGTGACCTTTTGAATAATCCTAGCATCAAATTGTTTCCTTAAATGACACAAGTGCAGCTGACCTCTCCAGAGTCAGAGGCCCCAAATGTAACAGCCTCTGGGAGCCCGCCCCTTCCCTGGAGAGGGTCAGGGCTGAGGCAGGGCCCTCAGACAATTTCGAGTGGCTGGTGATCTCAGCTCTCATTCCCTTCTCATCTGTACACGTCTACAGTTGCAAGTGATTAGATGACTCTTTAAACAAAAATATTTTGCATGGTACATTTTTGTCCAGGTCTGGGTCTCGAGAATACCAGCCTCAATATTTGTGAGAGGAGAAGATGCTTGTTTGTAATGCCAGCGTTGGGGCACTCTGCTGAGCAGGACAGATAGTCCACTGACCAGTATTTTTCCAAACCTCTTATTTCTCTTAAAGGAAAAGATAAAGGAATTATCCCTTTCTCTTCTAAAGTGATAATTGGAAAAAGTCAAGGCTTGCTCTGAGTGGGCAGAATTGTGTGCAGAGTATAGGAAAAACTACACCTCTGCACATGATAGTAACTTAAGAATGTCTGTTGGAGGAATCCAACAGATAATTAAAAAAATTATCCTCTCGCCAAATCTGGGTAATTTATGGAAATAAATGGAAGGTACCTGTGCTGGTTAATTTTATGGGTCAACTTGACTGGACCATGAGGAGCCTAGATATTTGGCCTAGCATTACTCTGGGTGTGTCTTTCAGGGTATTTCTGGATGAGATTAATTTCTAAATCAGTAGGCTGGGTGAAGGGGATTGCTCTTCTTAATGGGGGTGGGTTGCTCCTCTAATCAGCTGAGGGCCTGAATAAAACCAAAAGGTTGACCCTTCGGCAAGTAAGGGGGAACTCATTCTGCCTGACTGTCTTGAGCTGGACATCGGTTCTTCCTTGCTTTGGACTAGAATGCAAGCATCGCACTTTCTGGCGCTTGAGCCTGCCAGCGTTTGGATGGAAACTAAACCCTTTGCTCCCCTAGGTCTGCAGCCTGCTGACTGCAGATCTGGGCTTGTCAACCTCTGTAACTGCATAAGCCCATTCCTTATAATAAGTAAGTAATTTACTTGGTTGTGTTTCTCTGGCGAACCCTGTCTAATACAGGTTTTGGTAAAGGAGAAGAAAGGACACCAGGACTTGCTCTCTCTCTCCCTCTCTCTGCCATGTGAAGATGCAGTGAGAAGTCACCATCTACAAGCCAGGAAGAGAGCCTCACCAAAACTGGCAAAACATCAGCTGGTACCTTGATCTTGGACTTTCCAGTGTCCAGAAATATGAGAAATAAATTTCTGTTGTTTCAGCCACCCTGTCTGTGGTATTTTGTTACAGCAGCCTGAGCAGACTGAGGCAACACCCATTGCAACTCTTCAGAGAATCTCTAAATAGTCCAGAGGTAACAGGATAGCAAAGCATATGATCACTGCCTCATGCAGGGTACCTAGAAAGCCTACATTCACTTTTCAACTTCAGTAATGTCAATGCAAGTGATCTGTACAAGGCATTGACAGTTGAGAGTATTTCAGTGTAATTCTACAGTACAGTTCTTATTTCAGAATGCTTGGCAAGCAAAACATAACTACCTCAAGAAGATGAGTTGTCCTTTTCGTGACTGTGAGAAAAAAAAATTTAATTTGCTTTTCAAGGGCTCTTTAAAGATTGTTTATATCATAACTGTAGCTTAAGTAATGATATAAACAATCTTTAAAGTCCTTGTAAAGCTTTTACAGCTATACGAGGTCTCTGTGAAGACAAAATGATCAGGTGACTTGCAGAGCTGAGAAGTTGAAGGACTGATAACTTTCTTTCCAGAATTCTGTTTATAAGCCATCCACACTGACTAAAATAAGCAAGTTACGCAGCAAAAATGGCCGTTGCAAATCCTCAAATTGCTATGTTCATACAATGTCCTCTATCCAACTTTTAGTTTTAGAGCCTAGGGAATATGAAGAGAATTTTCCAAGATCTTAGGAGATGGAGGGAAAAAAAAGACCAAAGGGCTGGAAAATAAAGAAGAGGAACAGTTAGAGAAATCAGGATCAGCTAAGAAAATTCGTGCAGCAATAAAATGTCTTTATTTATCCAAAGGCCTATTTCTAGCAAGGTGATGGACAGTCTGTTCCTTATTCTACCTGAATAACGAAACTGGAATTTTTGAAGTTGAAGAGATTTAGATTAGAAACAAGGAGAAATTATCTCACTAGAAGTGGCAATATCTACTCACAAGATAGAGGCATGGTCACCTGCGTCTCCAAAAAGAGTCTTGGTCTTAGGGCTTGTTATGGCCTCAGCACAGTCCTCTGACCTGCTGAGCCAGAGCTGCCATGAAGGTCTGGAGTAGCCTGTCAAAATGACCACTGGCCAAATGTAGAAATAGCCACTGTCAATGCTAAGTACAGAATTACAACTATTTTCTCACCATTCTCCCAAATCCCATTTTGTTTAAATTTTCAAGAAATGTTAGTTAAATAGTAGATATACTGGCCTGACTTCTTTACATTATTTCAATTTTCCAACTGATGGATACATAAACCGAGTCCAATCTATGTTAAATAATGCAAAGAATGGTTAAAAAGTCTATATGAGGACACTTCACACAGAGAGCTGGCTGAATTTTGGTCTGCAAGGATTTAGACAAAGCCCACCCAGAGACTTAAGACTGGAATAAATGACCCCTGCAATTCCTACTAGCCTCATGATTCCATAGTTTATATGGTAGTTTACAACAGGGACCCCCAACCTCTGGGCCATGGACCAGTACCAGTCCGTGGCCTGTTACTAACTGAGCCGCACAGCAGGAGGTGAGCGGCAGGCGAGTGAAGCTTCATCTGTATTTACAGCCACTCCCCATCACTCGCATTACCGCCTGAGCTCCACCTCCTGTCAGATCAGCGGAGGCATTAGATTCTCACAGGAGCAAGAACCCTACTGTGAACCGTGCTTGTGAGGGATCTAGGTTGTGCACTTCTTATGAGAATCTAATGCCAGATGATCTGAGGTGGAGCTGAAGAGGTGACGTTAGCTATGGGCAGTGGCTGCAAATACAGATTATCATTAGCAGAGAGGTTTGACTGCACAGAGACCATAATAAATCAATTGCTTGCAGACTCATATCAAAACCCTATCAGTGAGTGGCAAGTGAAAAGAAGCTCAGGGCTCCCACTGGTTCTGCATTATGGTAAGTTGTATAATTATTTCATTATACAATTACAATGTAATAATAATAGAAATAAAGTGCACAGTTAAGTGTAATGTGCTTGAATCATCCCCAAACCATCCCCCTCCCCCAGTCCGTGGAAAAATTGTCTTCCACGAAACTGGTCCCTGGTCCCAAAAAGGTTGGGGACTGCTGGTTTACAACACAAATAATAAACAATCGTTTTCTGTAGGGAGTCAGTTAAAAGGAGAAGTATCATGCTCTACAATAGTGAGTGTTAAGAACTGTTGTTTTCCCAGATCTTTTCATCATAAGAAAATAGCAGAGACTTTACATAAGGGGAAAATTAAAGGCAAAGGGATTTAGAAGTTTTAATATTCAAGACTATGTTATTCATTTAAAAGAAAGGTTTAAGATGAGTTGTGGTGGCTTTGTAATGCATCATCTTGGCTAGGCTGAACTACATTTCCCAGAATTCCTTTTCTTGTAGGTTTTCTGCTGTTGAGCCCCAAGGGATAATCTTGGAAGATTTAGAGAGCAGAAAGGAAGCAGCAACCATTTTGTACTTCTGAATCACTGATGTGCTGACTTAGCTTTGTTGGCTTAAAGAAGCACCTGGGTCGTACCTGCTTTACCTTTCCCAGGATTCTTCTCCACCTTCTCTGACTCCTGGGCCAGATATAGGTGTTTATCTTCATGGCTTCTGCAGGATACCCATACCATTAATGCCAGAAGCAAGAGGAACCAACAAATTTTAGTCTATCCTTCTGTGTTCCAGGTCCAGTTCCGCGTGCCTGAGCTCCGGCTGGGTCTTGTCCTCCCGGACTTTATGACCGTCTATCTTTTCCGACTGCCTGCGCTCTGGACTTTGAGCAGCCACGTCAGACGTGAAGACAATAACCTCGCAAAAACCGCTTAACCAGTTCCCACAATTGTGAAATCCCCTAAAACATACTTACATGTGTAAATCTCCTAACGGTTCTGCTTCTCTGGTTGAACCCTGGCAGGTACCCATGATAAAACTCTTCCAAGAGGGTTAGACGTCAGGTGAACATTTAATGAAATGAGTAAATGCCTCCACTAAGATTAGAAATGTGCAGTCAGTAGAATCTCAGCTCCTTCTATAATCAAATCACTTCCTTAAACTTCATTGGAGCCAAACGAAAAGAGATGAGCTGATACAGAAAACTATTTAACTATACTCAAGGTCATTTGGTACTCGCTTTTAAATACTGATGCAGAAATACTCCCGTCCCACACATAGGGAAAACAGAAGTTCAAAAGCTTAAATAAACCTGGGCCCCTGGTTGTGCTAGAAGGCAGTTCAAGGTAAAGCTTTTATAATACCCAGATGGTTCCCTTTAGAGTTGGATGAATGGAGGAAAACTGTGATGGTTATCAGACTGACTTCCTGGACTCAGATGGACGGAAATTGTATACATGGTGTATGCTAGACACTTTATGTTTTTGTTCTCTACCATAGGGAGCAGTGACTTCCCACAGAATGTATAACAGAAAAACAAACACAGAATAATGTCACATATAAGTCAGTGTGTATATATACACACATACATATACACAATTATTATAGCTAACATTTCTATAACACTTTGGTTGTATTAACTCAATTAGTCATCAACATATGCTGTGGCAAAGATATTATTATAGCTATTTTTCAGACAGGAAAGCAAAGCACAGTGGGATTAAGTGACTTGACAGGGTCACACAGAGGTATATGGTGGAGCTGGAGAATGGTAACCAGCGGAGTGCAGCTCCAGGGCTTCTGTGCCTATGGATTCACCTCTGATACCTCACTTGCAAATGTATAATACATGTGGTTGTGTAGCTTTGTGAACCTGACATTCACCATTCTTAATAATTCGGCTACAAATTCCTTTTTCAACCCTATCTTCCTCCTCTCTCTTAAACGTTACATTCCTTATGTTCCAGCAAAACTTTACTCTTTTCATAGTTTAGTATTTCTTTGTTTTATCACAGCATATAGAAGCCTCAAGTGATTCAGATAAATAGGCTAAGGTCAAGATACTTCCCTAAATTCCTAAAACCCACCCAATCCTTTCTTCGCTCTGCATCTTTAGTAATGCCATCCTGCTTCCTGGGATGCCTCACTCTATTCCACCCTCACCCACTCTGTGTTACTGTGCTTTCTAGAAAATCTACCCATTTCATATAGCACCCATTTCTTATAGTTTGAATAGCACCTCCTTCAGAATACATTCTGAGTCCCTTCTCAGAAGACAATCCCTCCTTCTTCAGAATTTTCACAGCCCTACGTTTTATGGACCACAGCATTGTGCAGCAATTTATAAACTTGTTTTATATTCATGTTAGCAGATCCTACATAGACCTACATCACAAATTTTAGCCACATTTAAAGATCCATCTTGGCACACGGGTACTGTACTCTTTTTGTCTGTGGTCGCTCACTGCCTCTGCTCTCACATTAAGGAAGACAAATTAAAAGTGCCATCGAGTGCTCTGTATGTGAAACCATTCCTCACTGAGCTCCCGGGGATAGATGTGACCACTGCGGAAGCTAGTTAGTTTTTCTTTACACCGTGGACACAGCCTTCTGCCTTCTCTGTGCAACTGCTTTAGATATTCCCAGATGATAATCCCTGCTGTTTCTCGCCAAGCATTTTATTAATACCTCTACTCTACTATTTTAATCACATTCTGATAGTCCCCTGAGCACATCATCCATCCTCCAATAAAGAGTAACGTCCCTGAGACTAGAAACATATTTTATTCATCTCTACATGATTCCTGGAACAGTACATTGCATATGAGATGCTCACTAATTTTATTTGTTTAAATTTAAAATCAACTGTCTTCAGTTTTAATTTATCTAGAACAAAATACATCAATTGTAAGTGTACAGTGTGATGAGTTTTGATAAATGTATACATTCATCCCCCAGTCAACATTTCCATCACCTACTAGTTTAGCAAGGGAGGAGGAGGATGGTGAAAAAAGCTTGGTGGTAAAGAGAAATTTGTCATTGACATTGTTTAGATAAAATAATTTTAAGAAGTCCAACTGTTTTTGGTACATATTATTCTTGTTTTAAAATCTCTGCAGACAATATATCCACTTTATGGCCAGTAACCAGGGTAAATCATGCCCACTGCCTGCCCTTGGCATACCACTGCCCTCACTCCTGCTTCTCTGAGGGTCCTTCTGCCACCCTACCTCCAGGAAACCATCTGCCTCCTTTCTGCAAGAATAGATTATTGTTTTCCTCTTCTAGAGCTGCATATGAATGAAATCATACAGAATATACTCTCTCGTGTCTGTCTTCTTTATTCAGCATGTTTTTGAGATTCATCCACATTCTCATGTATTATTAGTCTATTCCTTTTTATTTCTGAGCAATAATTCCATTGTATGAATACATCACAAATTTCTAACTATACTCTTGTTGATATACTTTTGGTTTGTTTCCATTTTTGGCTCTTAAAAATAAAGCTTCTATGAACATTCTTGTACAAGTTTTTTTGTAAATTTTTCTTACGCATTTAACTTTAAGGAACTGCCAAACAGTTTTTCTAAGTGATTTACAAATTTTTTTTTTTTTTACTTCCACAGTAATTGCATGAGAATTCCAATTGTTCTGTATTCTCATCAACATTTGGTGCTCACTCTTTAAAAATTTTAGGCCTTCTAGTGTATATAAACTGGTATCTCATTGTGGTTTTAATTTAGTGAGCTGATGATTAATGATGCAGATTATTTTTTCACTTGCTTAAGGCCATTCATTTATATTTTTTCATGAGGTGTCTGTTCACCTATGTTGCCAAATTTAAAAAATTAGGTTGTGTTTCTTCTTACTACTGCGTTTTAAGAATTCTTTCTATATTTAGGATACGGGTCCTTTGCATTTGTATATGTATTATAAACATTGCATCCTAGTTTGTGATTTGCTTGTGCATTTTCTTAATGATATCTTTCAAAGAACGAAAGTTTTCAATTTGATGAATTCAAATGTTTTACTTTTTTTCTTCAAGTTTACTGCTTTTTGTGTCTTGTCTAAGAAATGTTTGCCTAACCAATGTTGAAAATATTTTTCACCTATATTTTCATTGAGTCGTTTTATAGTTTTACAGTTTAAATGTAGTCTTTACCACATTTAGCAATAAAATTTGTAAACGGTATGAGAGTAAAGGTTAATTTTTGCATTCTAAATTTCAGCACTATTTGTTGAAAATGTAATCTTTCTATCCATTGAATTTCCTTGTCACCTGTGTCAAAAATCATTTGACATATGTGTGGGTCAATTTTTGGACTTCCTTTGAACTATATGTTTATTCTTATGATATATTATCATGACTCAAGTAACATTTTAGTGATTTTTAAAATCTAGTAATGTACACTCTCTAATATAAATCTTATTTTTTCAAAATTGCTTTTTATATCAAGGTCATTTGCAATTCCATATAAATTTCAAATTAGCTTGACATTTCATACCAAAAAAAAAAAACAACTGGGATTTTGATTGATACTGTGTTGAATCTATGTAAGAGTGTGGAGGGAACTGACATCTAAATATCAAGTCATTTGATGCATGAGAATGATATATTTCTCCATTTATTTAGGTCTTTGATTTCTATAATCAGTGTTTGCAATTACCAACATACAGCTCTTGCACATAATTTTTAAGCTTTATATTTATGCATTTCATGGTTTTAATTGCTGTCATATATGGTACTTTAAAGTTTGACTTCTAAGTGTTCATTGCTAGTATCTAGAAATACATTTGATTTGTGAATATTGGTCTTATACCCTGAGGCCTTGCTAAACTCACTTATTAGGCCTAGGAATTTTTGTAGATTCTTTGGAATATTTTATGTAGATAATTTCTTTTTTGGTGACTAGAGACATTCTATTTGCAATCTCTGTAATTTTTATTTCTGATTCTTGGCTTATTGCACTGTCTATCACCCCCAGAATAATATTAAATTGAAGCAGTAACAGTATACTGCTATGTCTTGTTTCTGATCTTGAGGGTAAAAAAACCAGTATCTCATCAAGTATGATGGTAGCTATAGTTTTTTCATAGATGCCTTTTTTCAAGTTGAGGAAATTCCTTTCTATTCCTACTTTGATGAGAATTTGTTTTTGATCAGGAATATATGCTCAATTTTTTTTTTTTTTTATGCTCAATTTTGACAAATGCATTTTCTGCTTCTATTGAAACAAGCAAATAGTCTATTATTTTCAGCATGTTGATATGGTAAATTACATTGATTTTTGAATGTTGAACCAGCCTAACATTCCCACATGATTGTGATATATTTTAAAATACATTTTTGGACTTGATTAGCTAACATTTTGTGGAGGATTTGTGGATCTATATTCACTAGGATATTGGCCTGTAGTTTACTTTTCTTGTAATGTCTTGGTCTGGTTTTGGTATGTGAATAATGCTAGCATCATAAAATGAGTTGGGAAGCTCTCCTGTTCTTCTACTTTCCGGAAGAGTTTGAATAGAATTGGCTTTTAACAATACTTAAAAAACTATATCTATCTAAATTCTTTTAGCAGTTTGTGTGGTTTCGGGTATCTCTTCCTCTGTGCTCTGTCCAAAGGAAGCAAGTGCTTGCATCCACCTCTACTTACGGTGCTTATCTTTCCTTAGATTTTAGGTTAACTGGTAATTATGTGACCTCTGTGATGGCTTCAAGAAAGGTAAGATTGTATAGATTATCTGAATTTTTCTTTTTATTAAGCAGGAGCACTGTTTACTTTCTTGGTTTCTACCTCTATCATCTAATTGTTTACAGCCAGAAGGAAAGTCTGATTCCAGTTATTCCACTGTGACTAGAATTAGTCCAGTAATTTTGTTATAAATTAATTATAAATAGATACCAATGATCAAAATGAGACTCAGTATGGATGGATTGGAATAAAACTACTTTGACTAAAGCTTTATATTTGTAAATGAAAAAAAGCACATATCAGTATGTCTGGCTCAGTTTTTATTTTCTAGGTTCTCAGTAGGATTGTGATAATTTTCACATTTTTACAATCTTTTCCCTAATATATATCATCAAAGGGCCCTGATACACAGCTTTGTAAGGCACATCTGTGGATTTCTGTAAATAGTTCAACCATAACGGTGAGTTTCATTTCATGCTCAGATCAACTGTACATACACATAATGAAAATTTACTGGTATATATTTTTCTCTCAGTCCAGCCTTCCCAGGGGACAGATGAAAAAATGAAATAAATCCTATTAGCATTTTTACAACTTTTAAGGCAAAACCCAGTATACTTTTAAAGAAAATAGGAAGTATATTATAGTGGTCAAGGGACCAGAAGAGATAGAGGTACCCAAAGAACTGCAGATATCCCAGGGCACAAATGTTCTGGAGGCACAACTTTTCTAGGCATTTTTAAAGTCTAATTCTTCAATACCACAGGGGAGTTTCCTAGCAATGTGACCAAATTTATTATTCACAAGTTACGGCTCTGAAAGGAAGTCATGTGTCCAGGAAAATCTGGAACTGATTGTGAATTTCACTCCTACTTTGGGTCGGAGTCTTCTCTGTATGGAAAATACTTTGCTATCAGCTTTGAGCATTCAGTAGGTGCTCGACACATGCTTGTTAAATAAATCATTGTGAATGTTGAATGCAGAGCTTTGAAGGCTTCTTCCAGCCCAGTGCTTCACCCCTCTTCTTAGGCTGTGCTTTCTCTCTCACCAAACAAGTACAGAGGCCTTTTATGGTAGGGTCATTTCCTGGGAAAATACCTAAAAATCAAGTGTGAACTTGATGCTTTAGTTGGTAAATGAATATTTCACAGTATCTTAGGGCCAGTGTTCTTTATATTTCAAAGTCAAACTGTTTCTGTACAGAGTCGGCCCTCGGTACCTGTGGGTTCGGCATCCCTGATTCAATCAACCATGGTTTGAAGATCTTCGGGCAACCATGGATAGGCAGGGCCGACTGGACTACGCCCTTTTATATAAGGGACTTGAGCATCTACAGATTTTGGTAACTGTGAGGGATCCTGGAACCAGTCCTGAAGGGAGACCGAGAGAGGACTGTATTCTAACCACGGACTATGAAGAAGAACCGTATTATGTACTGTGCAGCATCTAGCACATTCTTTCCAATTTGCTGTAGGTACATTAAAGGCATATATGCAAGCAGTTTAGATGCACAAGTCAGAACGACCAGGTCTTCTGTCATTACTCAGAGGTGAGGGGGCAGGCAACCACTCGGTCACAAAGCACTTCAGAACTCCCAGGAGATACCAATAAAATGAGACATGCCGTATATAAAATATAATTATACAGCTCCCAGTAGTGTTGTTTTGAAAAGACAATAACCCATTTAATATTTTGAAATGGCTTGCCCAGACAGCATTCTTTGGAACATCTTGCACTTTCCTTGACCTCTGTCTCTAAGGTCTTCCAGCTTTTAAAAAATTCTGTAATTGTTTGGATTTTGTGAGGAAAACAGTGAAGACTTCTAATTGTTGAAATGGGATTTGCTCAGAATTTCAAATTGCTTAACCAATTAAAAGGGATGAAACTTGTTCACTGTTCACTTTTTTTTAAAAATTTTAACATCTTTATTGGAGTATAATTCCCTTACAGTGATGTGTCAGTTTCTGCTTTATAACAAAGTGAATCAGCTATACATATACATATATCCCCATATGTCCTCCCTCTTGCGTCTCCCTCCCACCCTCCCTATCCCACCCCTCGAGGTGGTCACAGAGCACCAAGTTGATCTCCCTGTGCTATGTGGCTGCTTCCCACTAGCTATCTATTTTACATTTGGTAGTGTATATATGTCAGTGCTACTCTCTCACTTCGTCCCAGCTTCCCCTTCCCCCTCCCCATGTCCACAAGTCCATTCTCTATGTCTGTGTCTTTATTCCTGCCCTGCCACTAGCTTCACCAGTACAGTTTTTTTAGATTCCATATACATGTGTTAGCATATGGTATTTGTTTTTCTCTTTATGACTTACTTTGCTCTGTATGACAGACTCTAGGTCCATCCACCTCATTACGAATAACTCAATTTCATTCCTTTTTATGGCTGAGTAATATTCCATTGTATATATGTGCCACATCTTCTTTATCTATTCATCTGTTGATGGACATTTAGGTTGCTTCCATGTCCTGGCTATTGTAAATAGTGCTGCAATGAACATTGTGGTACATGTATCTTTTTGAATTATGGTTTTCTCAGGGTATATGCCCATTTGTGAGATTTCTGGGTCATATGGTAGTTCTATTTTTAGTTTTGTAAGGAACCTTCATACTGTGCTCCATAGTTGGCCAGAGTTTTTAAAAATGAAGTTGCTTTAGAGAAGGAGTAGCTCATTGGCTTATTATGATGTTGCTATGAGTTATTTCTTTATCAGAGTTTTTCTATTGTACTGGATAACTTGTGGATGCAAAAAGACACAGTCAAAGATATACAGAATGGACTTTGGTGAGAGAAGACTCACACTTATTCATGCCATTGGGCAGAACTCTGGCCCTGAAAAAAAAGCCAAAAAATTCTCAATAAGCCATGTAGCCATGAGGTGACTTCAAGTCACCAAGATCAACTATTTTATTTCTCTCTGGATGGTCTAAGGCAGGGACCACTAAGTCAAGTATTTAGAGGAGACTCAGCAGGTGACATTTATAAGCCAAGTGAGACTTACAGGGCAGTGACAAACTTGAGAGTACTTTGGATGTGTAGTTCTATTTCCTTAGGTTAAAAAAAAAAAAGCTGGAATTCTGTATTACGATGTGAAATCTTCCAAATGTAAGATCTTTGCTCTATATTTTTATTAATTGCATAGATCATCAAAACAATATTATTAGGCTAACATTGGCCTTTGGCTTCAATGTACCTTGTCTCTAAAATGCTTGATTCCTGTGCTTTATATGTCAATCCTAATCTCCCAATTCGTCCCACCCTCCCCTTCCCCCACTATGTCCACATGTCCCTTCTCTATGTCTGCATCTCTATTCCTGTCCTGTAAATAGGTTAATAGGTTCATCTGTACTATTTTTCTAGATTCCACTTATATGCGTTAATATACGATATTTGTTTTTCTCTTTCTGACTTACTTCACTCTGTATGACAGACTCTAGGTCCATCCACATCTCTACAAATGACCCAACTTTGTTCCTTTTTATGGCTGAGTAATATTCCATTGTATATATGTACCACATCTTCTTTATCCGTTCATCTGTTGTTGGGGACAGGAAGCTCAGCTCGGTGCTCTGTGATGACCTAGATGGGTGAGATGAGGGGGAGGGAGGGAGGTCTAAGAGGGAGGGGATATATGTATACATATAGCTGATTCACTTCACTGTACAGTAGCAATTAACACAACATTGTAAAGCAATTTTACTTCAAAAAAAGAAAAACTAAGAGAAAAACTAAAAAAATAAAATAAAATGCTTGATTCTAGGTCTTTCTATATAGATAGAGTGAGGAAAATCAAGCAGCATGGGATGTGTATGTTTATTTTTCCTTCATTTATTTTACATTCATAGAGAATATACTATATCCTAAGCCCCAGTTCTACTCATTTTGTATACAGTTGTGAACTAAACAAAGTTCCTACCTTCGTAAAATTTTTATTCTTGTGAGTAGGAGTGGTAAGACTGCTAAAAAAAAAAAAGATAGGTAAAGATTGGAAAGAAATGAAATGAAGAGCAAAGATCCATAGAATTTTTGAGTGGTGTCAGAGTTTCTTCCTTCTTATCTCACAGACAAGGAAATGACTCCCATAGAGGTAAATGAATTACTCAAGATGTAGCAAGTTACTGGGAGAATCCAGGTGAGAGCCCAGGGCTGTCTTTGTAAGCGTGCAAACTGTGCCATTACACAGGACCCCATGTTTGGTTTAATGCTCTGTTGTCACTATTCAGAAACTCTTAATCATTTTATCTTTGAACTTGTGATTTGTAAGAGAAATGCATGGAGTGTGTGTTGTTCTTTGTTACTTCATTTGCACATAGCATGTGGTATCCCTGATCACAGACTTCTGGTAGACCCATGATGCATGGAGTTCAACAAGACTCAAAGCAAGTGCAAGGTATGCATGTTAGCTCTACGACTGAGTAACTGTGGGTGGTGGTGGTGGGGATCCTGACAGCCCTGAGGGACTACCCATCCCATTCCAATGAGAACTTGCTTTGAACACAGGAAGGCTCTGGCATTCTAAGAAAACACAAACAACCAAATAACCCTATCATATCCTTTCTTAGTTATGTGACTTCCTTGTATTAGTTAACCACTTATGCTGAACATGATGACACAGAAGGAAAGGTAAAGATAGTGCAACTCATAGTTCTTCTTCTTTTTGATCTTTCCTTACCTCTAAGGTAGAGAGTATTGGTAGGATATGTGTGTATCAAGAATTGAAATAAAAACAGTTGAGTTAAAAAAACAAAACAAAACAAAACAAAACAAAAAACAGCTGAGTTAGTTCCATGCAGAGTTTCCACTGTCTGGTAAGAATGAAATACATATGCATGTAAAAAGTATTAAATATGAATTGTGTGATTTCAGTGATTTTTGCATATGAGTTATATGCCCTTATATTTGCATAAGGACAAATTAAAACTTCTCATGCACAATATAATGGTAAATGGCAAAATTCATGCCAATCATTTAAAATGTTAATTTTTCTTTACTTAGCACAATATTAAATAGAAATAAAAACACCATGATGCAGAAGAAAAGAAATAGCTTATATTTTATTACCTTCAATTACTCTTTTTTTCCTGCTTTTTGCCAAGGGTCCCTGCATTTTCTTCTTGCACCGGGCCCTGAAAATTATGTTGCTGGCCCTGCTACACTTAGGTTAGAATCCTTTCTCCTAATTTCTAAGTCACTATACCTCACTATGCTCTGGTTTGGTGTTCCAGATTTTAGTGGTGCTGATTATAAGCCTAGAGCAAAGAAACAAGGAAGACTTGTTTAAATAGTTTTCAGTTTACATAGAGTGATCATAACCAAGATTTCATGGTAAATATTAATGCATCCAAACTTGCCCATCTTTGGTCTGTTCTGGACTTTTAATTCATTAGTGCCCTGCTCATGAGACAAAATAAGGTACTGTAAAATGACAAGCAGCACATACAACAATTTATGTGAATTACCGCTTTTTTTAGTTAGATCATTGAAAATGTGATTATCTGACATGGAAATAAAAGAGCAGTTCTTTGTCTCAGTTGGAAATAAATGATGAGAATGTAAGGTGCCCTTTTCCAAAGAGAGGGTCTTTTCAAATAGCACACTGTCATCATTTTTGTAGAATCATTCTGAAGAAATAATATTTGCTCTTTTTTCTTTTCATTTTCAAAGCTCTTAACATACAAACTTGAAAAGATTTCGAGAGGCATTTATATCTCTTAAGAGGTTGCATATGAACCTAGAGACAATTCAGTACCTTGTACAGTGTAAGGCATTAGCCTTGTGTCTTAGTTTGCTGCCATAATAAAATACCACAAACGGAGTGGCTTAAACAACAGCAATTTGTTGTCTCACAGTTCCAGAGGCTAGAAGTCTAAGATCAAGATGTCATCAGAGTTGGTTCCTTTTAAGGGCTATGAGGAAGAATCAGTTCTATGCCTCTTCGTGAGCTTCTGGTGGTTTGCTGGCAATGCTTTGGCATTCCATCGCATGTAGAAGGAAGCATCATTCTGATATCTGCCTTCATCTTCATTTAGTGTTCTACTTGTCTGTGTATCTGATATCTGCCTTCATCTTCATTTAGTGTTCTACTTGTCTGTGTATCTGTCTCCAAACTTTCCTTTTTAATAAGGGCACCAGTCATGTTGGGATAGGACCAACTCTTACAACCTTATTTTAATTCGATTACCTCTGTAAAGATCCCAACTCCCAGTAAGGTCACTTCTGAGATACTGTGGGTTAGGACCTCAATCTATGAATTTGGTGGGGGGACACAATTCAACCCATAAAAACCTGACATCTTTGCAAATATTAAACATGGTCAGACAAGGAATGAAAGTCTTCTGTGTCCAGTCTCCATCTGGATCCTGCTTAATATTTAATTCTTCAGTGGAGGCTGAGTCGTAGAGGACTCATGAGGCTGACATCAAGGTGAGGGAGACCAGCAGAAGGACGTGTCCCCTGCACCCCAAGACATCAGTTGTCTGAGCAGAAGGACATCTTCCTTCAGCCCACCGCATCAGTAGTTCCAGACATGTATGCCAGGGACAATCATGGACAATAAGAATGGGAAAAATGAGGTCTTTATGTAATCAGCAGTCATAGTTACACTTTTTTCCTTTGTCATAGAACAAGGTCTTAGCCACTGGTGACTTTGCGTGTGTGAGAAGGTATATTTTAAAGGAGTCAGAAAGATGTGAAAATGTTAGAGAGGCATGCTCTCCAGAAGACAGTAGAATTGATGGATAGCTAAATACCAACCCTACCACGTGCCATGGTTTGGATATCTGACAATGCCTGAAACATGGCGGACATTCAGGAATTTTTGAATTTTTGTTGACTAAACTAATAAAACTAAGGAACGAGGGCTATGTTTCTTACATACTATTTTCAACTTCTTACTTACTGATTTTTTTCTCTGTAGTCTGGATCATAAAAATGAAGGAAGGAGATATTATATGATGGAGGAAGGGGATATTTTCATATGCTTAGTTCATGGCCCACTGTCATCCCTGACCACTTTTACCCACAGCTCACATGCTTTTAATAAAGAAGGTTGATTCCTGCAGTGCACAGCCAAGTTTACTAGATGTGGATTGTTTAACTTTCCCCTGCTCTCAGAAATTCGTTTGACTTAGAGCCAATCATTATGCAGACGTGTGTTTGTGATTGGTTGTGACCGAGATTGATGACCTCTTTTCCATCCTACCGTTTGTTGCCTAAGCCTTTTTACAGACTTTGTTTGGTAGGGCAGGCTCTTCACCAAACCCACTTTTGGACATCTATTCCAAACTGAAGAAAGAAGTCATAATTCTATTTTTCAATTTAGTTTGACTTTGTGGATAGGGAATAGTCATGGCATTAAATGAGATTACCAGGAAGAGAGTGAAGAGAGAAAGGCTGAGAAAAGGGCCAAGAGAGAAACCATTATGTATGGCCTAAAGAAGAAAAATTCTTCTTTCAGCTGGTCCCTGATTTAGGATTTGATGTCCCTTTCTGAAATATAAACAACTTTGATTCAGTTGAGGTAAAATCTTGGTCATATCATCTGTAAATTTATAAATCCATGAGAAACTTCTACTGCTTTCCATGATCGACATTCTCATATTTCTCAATTTCTGACCTGCAAACCAAGAACCCATGCTTTTAATCAATGCATCAGACTGCCTCCCATGTCTGTATTCTTCTGGATGGTAAGTCTCATTCACTTTTCTAACCTCTTTTCTCAGACATTACGGAAACCAGAAAATGGTTTAAAAGATAAGTAAATCATTCAATAACTATTATCCAGGGGTCTGTATTTTAATTTTAAAAGGTCCAAGTAAGCATGGACCTTTGAGTAAACTAGCATTCAGGTTTTGAGAAAAAATAGGTTAAATAACCTATTAAGTTAGTAGATTAAGCTTTTACAAATGTGCTCATATTATCTTTTTTCTTCCCATATCAACAACAGCTATCCCAGACCTTTTTCTCATTAAAGTTCCCGACTTCATCCATGTCCCCATCACCCTTATTGTTCACCACAGATCCTCTTACATTTCAGGCTGCCAGTAGATAAACTTTTCCGCTTCCCTCATATTCATGTTAGGACTTGTTTAGAGGGTTACTCATCCTTCTGACTTTCCTACATTTTTCTAAGGAAGAAATGTACTTACCAAATTCCAAGGCCAGACCTTACTAAAAATTGCATATAAGCCTATGATCTTTTCTTAAACTAAGATAATAAAAACAATCATAAAATGTCAGTTGAATGGAAGTTCAAAAGGAGATTCAGTGACTTTTCGAAGGTGTGATATTCATGTTTGTATCCTCAGTACAGGGTCTGGCATACAGTAAATATCCAATGTGTGCCTTCTCAAACAAATTGGAGTAGGATAGAGGATGGATTTCTAGCTCAGATTAAAGAGGAAAGACTATGTAACATAGCCAGAATTATAGGAAGTACAAAGAATGCTGGAGACCACTGGGCTCTTAAGGGGGAGGAGAGAGAAAAAGGCACTGGACATCAGTGCTTCTCCCTTGAAGTTTGGTCTCTGACAGGTTTGGGGATCTATGGTGTCACTCTCCACGGATGCCAACAACTAGCTTCTGCTCTTGTTCAGATTTATTTTAAGGTGTCCTTAG